>NC_073242.2:89331363-89634393 GCF_029281585.2 Gorilla gorilla gorilla
ACAGCTTATTTTCTTTTGTTGACAGCTTTGCGGCAGCTAAAATAGGGACCTGATTAAACAGAGACAGTGAGAGATTGAGGTCTTGTTCTAACAGCAGGGGGATCAAGGCCTCTAATCTTATCTCCCACAGCACTGAGATGAACTGAGGAAGTAGGCAGGAGAGATTAGTCCAGGTATTTTGTGCGATAGGAGGGGAAAATGCTAAGGAGAGAAAATATAGGTAAAAAGGGATATGAACAACAATTTTTAAAATAATAAATGTATATTAGGAGTTGAAAATAAAAAAGTCTAGACTGCAGTAAAAGAAAAAAAGAAAAAGAGTCCTAAGTTAGCTGTTTGAAAAGGTGAGCTTTGTGTAGTTTTATCCTCTGATGATTGTTTCTTTAAAGGTGGGTGCTTTTTAAAAGTAAAATATTGTAAATTTGAAATGTATCTAAGACAATACAATATCATTTGGTTCTATTTGTGTGTTGCATTGCCTAATAAAATTATTATTTACACTCATATTCACCACATTTAAATGAAACCTAACAAATATACAATTTCTGTTTCATTAATTCAGAATTATTTATTTATTTATTTTTTTGATGGAGTCTCGCTCTGTCGCCCAGGCTGGAGTGTAGTGGCGCCATCTCGGCTCACAGCAACCTCCGGCTCCTGGGTTCAAGCAGTTCTCCTGCCTCAGCCTTCCTAGTAGCTGGGATTACAGGCATGCACCACCATGCCCAGATAATTTTTTTGTAATTTTTTTTTTTGGTAGAGACGGGTTTCACCATATTGGCCAGGCTGATCTTGAACTCCTGACATTGTGATCCGCCCACCTCAGCCTCCCAAGATGCTGGGATTACAGGCATGAACCACCATGCCTGGCCCAATTCAGAATAATTTATTATGGATCCACCAAGTCCTATAAATAGTATTCATCTGAGATTAATATTAATCTTTTATAAAATTACTTTGTCAATGTTATCCAGAATGTGGAACATAAATTGTATCACTTGCTAATTGTTATACATTTTGAAATTTCTGTAGGTCTAAGTAAGTGCTTTTACTGAGGGTTCAATCTAGGGTAGAAGACCCTAACTGTTTTTCTCAAAGAATACTCAAAATCATATTTTTCCTTTAGGTATATATATGATTGCTTCCTACCTGGCCTTAGCTGGGGCTGTGCCATTTGCTTCCATGTGCTTTTTGCAGTATATCCCCTGTGAGGCACTTCCCTATACCATATCTAGTGTTGTCTGTTAATTGATGGAGTTGGAGGGTGAGTCAGGTCAGAATTTTTACTTTAGTGTCTTCATATCTACAGAACGTGAACAAGTATTATGTAGATATAGATTCAGATACATGACACACATACACATGCACACATGTGCACACACATCCACATCCATAAATGGTTCACTGGTCAATAGATTTGAGAAAAACTTTGTTAAGTATGTGCACACACTTTGATTTTAAAGGATCTAAGAAGTCCTGTGGGAATGTGAGTGGCAACTCTTTAAGAAACTGAGTGGATTAAGTTGCATTTCCTTAACTAATTTTACCATGGAATCCCTTTCGAAGAACACCTCTCAGCACTGGTGTGGGAGGTCACTCACTTCATACCCAGAGGTCCTTCCACTTTGGAGATACGCAGGTCTTAAGTGGCCTTCTCTTAGTATAGCCTAGGGTTGTTCCCCTAACCTGTACTTATAAAGGAGGGACACACAGAAATATGCATAAAATTGTTACTCAGGTGATGGATCTTTCTGTCCGTCCTTCCTTCCTTCCTTCCCTCCTCTGTCTTTCTTTCTCTTTCTCTTTCTTTCTCTTTCTCTTTCTTTCTTTCTTTCTTTCTTTCTTTCTTTCTTTCTTTCTTTCTTTCTTTCTTTCTTTCTTTCTTTCTCTTTCTCCCTCTCTCTCCCTTCCTTCCTTCCTTCCTTTCTTCCTTCCTTCCTTCCTTCCTTCCTTCCTTCCTTCCTTCCTTCCTTCCTTCCTTCCTTCCTTCCTTTCCTTTCCTTTCCTTTCCTTTCCTTTCCTTTCCTTTTTTGGTGGAGTCTCACTGCCTTGCCCAGGATGGAGTGCAGCGGTGCAATGTCAGCTCACTATAACCTCCGCCTCCTGGGTTCAAGCCATTCTCCTGCCTCCTGAGTAGCAGAGACTACAGGCATGCACCACCATGCCCAGCTAATTTTTTTGTATTTTTAGTAGAGACGGGGTTTCACCATGTTGGTCAGCCTGGACTCGAACTTCTGACCTCAAATGATCCACCCACCTCAGCTTCCCAAAGTGCTGGGATTACAGGCATGAGCCACTGCGCCCAGCCTGGTGATGAATATTTCTTGACACATTTTCGCATATTTTCATCTAATATACTTTCTACTTTCTGAGTCTCTGGGGCAAATCTTCTTTTCTCACATAAGCTTTCAAGTGACTTGACTTCAGCTCTTGTCTTTTTCAGCTTTGCTTTTCAACTACTAATTTTTTCAGAACAAATGACATGATTTTATGGGAAATTTACCTTTCTGAAGATTCTCTTGTGGGCATTTGGGAGTACATGTACATTTCTATATTCAGTTGTTTCGTTCAGGGATTTTGCAAAATGGCATATTACATACTATGTGCAATTTTACCCCCATGTTATTGAGCTATTGAGTACAGCAAGAGTGAAATAAACGTGAGGGTGTCACACATATGCTTTTATAACTTCACCAAAATAGGTGAGCTAAGGTGCCAGAGTGTCAAGAGGCCTGAGATGTTGTAAAATGGAGTGAGTAGGAATTTTGTTTTTTAATGTTGAAAGATTGTGACACTTCTCCAAGCCTCAGAATTCCCATCCCATATGGATGTTATAAAAATTAAATAAGATGCCTTACCTAAAGCCTACATATTATAGGGCCTCTATATTCATTCACTATCTCATTTTTCCACTGTTTAGGCCAGTCTTGTTGAAGTCAAATTTCTTGTTTATACCAAAGTGTTTCTGGGATGAGAATTTAACCTCCAAAGACACTTAAAATTTCTGTGGCTCCCTCGAATCAAATACAGAAGCTGTATAATCATATTTAATATATTTCCCTTCAGACAGGGTGGTAGATACTGATAATCAACTAGCTTAAATTACATTTGATCCATCTTCAAGCAAGCAATGGTGGGAAAGTTTAAAACTACATTTCCCATATTCCCAGACAGAGGGGGCAACTCTGTTAGTTTAGGTTCTGCCAGTCAAATAAGGCTGAATTAAATTTGATCTGGGACAAGTCAGGTAAAGAGGCAGGGAAGGAGACATTAATTCTTTTCTGTTACATATTATGGTGCAGAAGACATATGTTTATGGAGCTGGTAGCCATGTCAGGGATTCATTCAGCAGATAACTTTCTCATTCTGCAGCTTCCTCATTCAGGGACAGCAGCTCCTTCAGTAAACTCCTTCTACATTGTTGCTTGTGAAGTCATTACTAGAAGCTCAGCTAGGAACCTATGTCTTCAGGCTTTCCAACAATTCTTAAGCCAGCTTTTTTGTTTTGTTGTGCTTTTATTTTCATTTTATTTTACTTTTGAGACGGAGTCTTGCTCTGTCGCTAGGGTGGAGTGCAGTGGCATGATCTCGGCTCACTGCAACCTCTGCCTCCCAAGTTCAAGCGATCCTCCTGCCTCAACCTCCTGAGTAGCTGGGGCTACAGGCGTGCGCCACCACACCCAGCTAATTTTTGTATTTTTAGTAGAGACGGGGTTTCACCATGTTGGCCAGGATGGTCTTGATCTCTTGACCTCATGATCCACCCACCTCGGCCTCCCAAAGTGCTGGGATTACAAGCGTGGGCCACCACGCCCGGCCTTTATTTTTATTTTTTATTTATTTATTTTTTTGAGACGGAGTTTCACTCTCGTGGCCCAGGCTGGAGTGCAATGGTGCGATCTCGGCCCACTACAACCTTTGCCTCCTGGGTTCAAGCAATTCTCCTGCCTCAGTCTCCCAAGTAGCTGGGATTACAGGCACCCGCCACCATGCATGGCTAATTTTCTGTATTTTTAGTAGAGACAGTTTTGCCATGTTGGCCAGGCTGGTCTTGACCTCCTGACCTCAGGTGATCCACCCTCCTTGGCCTCCCAAAGTGTTGGGATTACAGGCATGAGCCACCACGCCCAGCCTGCTGTGTTTTTAAAATGTGATAAGTCCCCTTATGATTAATAGTATATATTGTGTCCACTGTTCTCTGATACAGAAGATAGTAAGACTACTGTAATTCAGATTGTTGTTGTTGTTTAAATGCTCAGTGAAGATGGAAGATGAAAGTATTTTCAGGGAAGAAACATACCACAATTCTGACAGTCTAGTCTTGTATAAAATGCGGGAATGACTTTGCTATGTTAATTTTCTCTTCTCAAGATCCTTAGCTTAATCACATCTGCAAAGACCCTTTTTTTCCAAATAAGATAACATTTACCGGTTCCAGGAATTAAGATATGTGTATCTTGGGGGAGGGGGTATTTTTTAGCCTTTTATAAAAGGGATTGAATTTAAGGAAATCATTGTTTTTCAGACTGCTTTCCTCAGAGAGCGTCTAAGGGTTTCTTAGGGAGATACTAGAAACAAGTGTGAATCTGACCTCAATTATCATTGCTTCAAAATCCTATTGAAACTTCTCCTCTTTTCATTTAATAATTTGTTTGTACAAAGTTTATCATGGTAGAAAGACCTTTCAAGACTCAGAGAGAGCACCTAAATTGCTATAACTCATGATCATCAACGTGAATTCTGAAACAGAGTTTTCTGATTCCCAAGCCTGCAAGTACTTTTTACCAAATGAAAAGTTGATATCGAATATACATGAGGATGTATTAAGCTGAGCCGATTAAGAGATACTCTCTTACTGAAAATAAAGTCTCTCTCTAGGGAAGAAACTCACTGATTAAATGGTTATGAAACAAAGATCCATTTGTGGTGATTAATCACAAGGTCACAAAAACGTGAGTTCAAAGTCCAATTCAAATTCCATATTGTAAACTTCACTCTAAGCAATAATTTCTGTCATCAGTAAATGATTTTATCACATTGCCATTTCTTTTTCTGCTCAAAGTTGTGTTGTTTATGTTCGTTCTTTGAGCCTTTTTGAAATTATTTGCTTTCAGGGCAAGTTTTCACCAAGGGGAGTGATGATAATGACTACTCTTGTGGTCAGAATGTTTTAAAAACAGAGAAACATTTGCTTCGTGGTTTTGATAACCACATTTGCTACCTGTGCCTCGGGTCATTCTGACATATGCAGGAAGAAAGCAATGTTTAACAAGAGATGACTAGAGATGACACTATTTTACCACTCTTCCTCCTAACTCTTATGATAGGAAATGAAAAGAGGAACAACAATAGAAAGGCAGGGAACACTATTCTGGAGGAAAAAAAAAAAGTCCATGTTTCACAGTAACATCCTCTCAGCTGACATGAGTGCTTTGTAGAGTTTCTGCCACATGAGTTTCTGGAAGGTTTTGAAAGTATTGGTGGCCAAAGAAAAATTGGTTTCCTGCGGGAACCCTAACAAAAGGAGTTCTTCAAAATGAACCTGTGTACCACTTCTGTCCCAACCAGTCATTGAGTGCTACGTAGCTCTAAATGCCGATGGGGTAGAAAATTTTAACCTGAGATAGAAGCATTGCTCAGACTTCACGGAGAAGATTGACAGCAGATATTCACTTAGAGCAGCTCTCCTTACACTTCATTGAGTAAATTGCAGAGAAGCACAGGACAGCGAGGGAGATGTGGCTAGTGCTTGTAGATGTACCAGCAATTTATGATCATAGCCTTTTGAGTGCAATGGTAGGTGTTAATAGGAAAGTAATATTAATATTTATTCATTATACTATGATATTATTAGGATTTTCTCATTGACTCTTTACAATACTATCAGGAAGTAGATATCATTATTCTCTTTTGCAGTAAGAAATTGAGAAACAAGGAAGGTGCGTAATGCAAGTAATGCCTAAAAAACTCAATCCAATTCTGACCGATTCCTATTCTATAAGTCAAAAAACATAAGAAAATAGTATTTTAAGTCTCATAAGATATCATAATAATTTTCCAATCTGTCTCTTTGTTATCGTTATTGGTTTTATGCATAGTTTTACATTGCATTCTTTGATTTTTTTTTTTTTTTTTGATAGAGTCTTGCTCTGTCGCCCAGGCCAGAGTGCAGTGGCACGATATTGATTCACTGCCACATCTGCCTACCATGCTCAAGTGATTCTCTTGCCTCAGCCCCTCGAATAGCTGAGACTACAGACCTGTGCCACCACGCCTGGCTAATGTTTGTATTTTTAGTAGAGACAGGGTTTTACCATGTTGGCCAGGTTGGTCTTGAACTCCTGACCTCAAGTGATCCGACAGCCTCGGCCTCCCAAAGTGCTGGGATTACAAGAGTGAGCCACTTCACCCAGTGAATATAAAAGAATTTCTATGCAAACTAAAATGCAACTGCATTGTGAAGTCTCCCCCTCCAGATTGCCAAAATGTGTTTTCTTTATGTTTGCCTTCATCAGAAAATAAAATAATACAGACACCTCATTCTTTATAAGCCAACTTGCTTTGAGTAACAGTTTTAAAAATAGAAAACAAATTGATATTCTTCGTCTTTCTAGTAAATCTTAGTGTTTGCTGCTACAATATTTAGTGGGAAATTGTGTTCTTTTCCCCATCATATTCTTTACTGATGCTAACGAGACAAGATAGGAATGACAAACCACCTTGAGTACCTCTCCAAGCAATATATATCTTGAAGATTATAGACTAAGCTATATACAAAATCAATCGATTTTTTTTCTGCATGACTCTGTGGATCTGTCTTTTCTTGCAAAGATATTAATTGGGCCAAAGGGGCTTTCAGGAAGTGGTTTAGTGGGACTAAACATTTATCAACAAATGTTTATGAAGTGCCTACTTTGTAAAGTATTGCCTTGTGAACATTTTGCAAAATTCTTGCTGTACTGCTACGTTGTTTGTATGTTACAGAAAAAGATGGTAAGAGGAGTTTAAACTTGAGAAATTCACTTTTTGTGGTCTGCTCACAATCTTTCCCACTGTGTCAGTATTAATAACTTCAGGACTATGGCCCTACACCTTGGTGGAAGGAAAAAAGAGAAGTAATTAATTTACAGGGAAGGGACATGAGCAGGAACATAGAAAACTGAGGGAGAATAAAGTAATCTGAAAATGAAGGTGTAGAAGACATTTGCTGTTTCCCTTCCCTTCCTATTGAGACCTACATTTTACTATGTAGATCTCATTTACTACATTTTACTATGCTCATCTCACGTTAGTTGGAGTTAAGTTACAGGCCTGTAGCATGTGACCCCAAGCCAGGTATATCAGAGACCCAAATGCTGCTGGCAACGGAAATTGGTTCAGTGATCAGTATACATGTAATGTAAGCCAATTAAATCAGAGTGAAACTCATTGGTTTTGGAAGGACTAATAGAAAGAGGATCTCCTTTCTCAAAGGTACTTCTATCTAGGAGGATTTAAAGATAATGCTACTTTAGTCATCTTGCCATCATTTTCAGCCTGAGAATAAAATTAATACAAGGTAAAGAGGACAGTAAATCCAATACCAGTAGATTAGTTCCTAATGCCATCAACCAAGGCACTGAATCCAGCACTTACCCTGAACTTTTTAACCCCTGGGCCCAGTGGCCATTGGCCAGTATATTTTTTGTTTTGTTTTTTGATTAATGTAGTTTAGTTGATTTTCTGTCACTTATAACTAAGAGATTAATAATTCAGAGAGGAAGAACAATAATTAGAGTGCAAATACAATAAGAAGTTAGAACCCAGATCAGTCCCAGGCAATGATCTGAAGCACAGTTTCAGAGTTGCATTGTAAAAGTTGAGTGCAGGTGGAGGTCAGAGAAGGGAGGTTCCTCCAGAAAATATCCAGGGATAAAAATCCTAGTCCTAAGATATGAAATTGTAAGGAATAGGAAAGAAATAGATCCTCAGGTACTGTACTAGAATCTTAGGCAAAAGCTTAGGTGGGACATGCAAGTAACCTGACTCCTGTGTAGGAAGTTAGAAGCAGTAGGTATGTAACCACCCAGTGGGTTCACCTTGCCCGCTGCCCAGACAGAGCCAATTTATCAAGACAGGGGAATTGCAATAGAGAAAGAGCTATTCATGCAGAGCTGGCTGTGCGGGAGACTGGAATTTTATTATTACTTAGATCAGTCTCCCAGAGCATTCGGGGATCAGAGTTTTTAAAGACAATTTGGTGAGTGGGAAGGGGCAGTGAGTCAAGGAGTGCTAACTGGTTGGGTCAGAGATGAAATCACAGAGTGTCACTGTCTTGTGCTGAGTCAGTTTCTGGGAGGGGGGTAGGTGTCACAAGAACAGATGAGCCAGCTGATGGATCTGGGTGGTGCCAGTTGATCCATCAAGTATAGGGTCTGCCAAACATCTCAAGCACTGATCTTAGGAGCAGTTTAGAGAGGGTCAGAATCTTTTAGCCTCCAGCTGCCTGACTCCTAAACCATAATTTCTACTTGTTGGCCGATGGTAGTAGTCTAGTCCCCAGGCAAGAAGGAGGTTTGTTTGTGGGAAAGGGCTGTTATCGTCTTTGTTTTAAACTATAACTTATAAACTGAGTTCCTCCCAAAGTTAGTTCAGTCTATGCCCAGGAATGAGCGAGGACAGCTTGGAGGTTAGAAGCAAGATAGAGTTGGTTGTTAGTTCTATTTTAGTGTCTTAGTCATAATTTTGCAAAAGCGGTTTCAAGTATTCACAAATTATTGTCACAAATATTTTTAATTCTGTTGACACTGTAAAATGTAATGTAAAATTGTCTCTGAATTATTTCCAGAAGAGAGGAGTTGCTGATTTCAGAGATAAGAAGAGCTTTTTTATTTTATTTTTTTGAGAAAGGGTCTTGCTGTGTCACCCAGGCTGGAATACAGTGGCACAATTTTGGCTCACTGCAACCTGCATTTCCCAGGGTCAGATGATCCTCCTGCCTCGGCCTCCCGACTAGCTGAGACTACAGGCACACGCCACCATACCTGGCTAATTTTTGTAATTTTAGTAGAGACAGGGTCTTACTATGTAGGCCAGGTTGGCCTGAAACTCCTGACCTCAAGTGATCGGCCTGCCTCAACCTCCAAAAGTGCTGGGATTACAGGTGTGAGCCACCACCCCCAGCCTCAGAAATAAGAAATACTTTGATACTCCCTTTGGAATAGAAGGTAAGTCCAAGAAGGATTTTCAAAAACACAGGTAACAGGGCCAGGCACAATGGCTCACACTTGTAATGTCAGCACTTTGGGAGGCTGAGGCAGGCAGATCACTTGAGGTCAGGAGCTCGAGACCAGCCTGGCCAATATGGTGAAACTCCATCTATGCAAAACCCACAAAAATTTGCCAGGCATGGTGGTGAACCTGTGATCCCAGCTACTTGGGTGGCTGAGGCATGAGAATTGCTTGAACCTGGGAGGTGGAGGTTGCAGTGAGCCAAAGTCGTGCTGCTGCACTCCAGCCCAGGTGACAGAGCAGGAGACCCTGTCTCAAAAGAAAGAAAGAAAGGAAACAAAACAAAACAAAACAAAAAACCACAGGTAATGAAGGGATGATGAAACTCCATGCATTTAAAAAAAAAAAAAAAAAGGATATGTGTGCTTTTATGCCTATACAGCTGAAAGTGAGGAAAGTGGAAGTGAGAAGAATGAGGAGTTAGACAGGTTCTTTGAGGTTTTCTATATGTGAAATTGGACAGTAGAAATTTGCTTATGGGGTAACTTAAATTCTCAATGCTTCATGTTCAACTCAAACTTCTTGGTTGTGTTTTGCTTAAATTTCTCTATTACTTTTACCCCCAAATCATCACTAACTCAGTCTGCTATGTTAATAAATGCTTTATGAAGATGCTATTCTGTGTTATATTTGCTCCAAAATTGTAGTTATGTTCTTCCTCTCATGAGTGTGGACCACAGAGTCAGACATGAACAGAGATAGTCTAAAACTAATTTTTTAGAAATTTCTGGCCAGGCACGGTGGCTCACACCTGTAATTCCAGCACTTTGAGAGGCCGAGGTGGGCAGA
Source organism: Gorilla gorilla gorilla (assembly GCF_029281585.2). Classification (NCBI taxonomy): domain Eukaryota; kingdom Metazoa; phylum Chordata; class Mammalia; order Primates; family Hominidae; genus Gorilla; species Gorilla gorilla. The sequence goes on from NC_073242.2 coordinate 89,341,423, forward strand.
TGACCTGAGGTCAGGAGTTTGAGACCAGCCTGGCCAACATAGTGAAACCCCGTCTCTACTAAAAATACAAAAAAGTCAGCCGGGTGTGGTGGCAAACACCTATAGTCCCAGCTACTCGGGAGGCTGAGGAATGAGAATTGCTTGAACCTGGGAGGCAGAGGTTGCAGTGAGCTGAGATAGCGCCACTGCACTCCAACCTGGGTGACAGAGCGAGACTCTGTCTCAAAAAAAAAAAAAAAAAAAAAATTGTACGAAATTAAAGTTTAAGGTAGGATGATAATTTCAGTTCCCCTGGAACAATTCTAGTTTGCCTATTTTGTCCTAGAAAATTATTAACAATTCCTTTTTTGTTAAATTAAATATAAGCAGGAGGTCACTAGTCTGAGGCTTATTCTGTACTTTGAGTTCCTATATAACAAACTACAACCTAACTTAGGATGTCAACAAACTAAAACCAAACTCAGGAGTATTATTTTTAACGAATCTCCAAGTTTCAGCCAATCACAAATAGCTGAGCTTCAGCCAATCACAGGTAACCAACTGCTCACACCCTGCCCAAAGAAGGCAGACACCTAGTTGTGGCCAATCATCTACTTTGCTTTTGTTCAACCTATAAAAGCTTACTGCTCACACTGCTGGGCTGGGCTCTTTGAACCTCTTCTGGTTCTGAATACTGCCTAATTCATGAATCATTCTTTCCTCAAATAAACTGGTAAATTTAATTTGCCTAAGGTTTTTCTTTTAATACTTTTCGCTTTCATATTTGTTGCAATTTGTAAAATAAAGTATGTGGACATCCAAATTCAAGCCCATCTTATGTAGATTTCAAAAGTCTGAGGAAAGATCTCTTGACAATTTCACATACAAATAACTTAGAATGCTAGAATGCTTGTTCCATAATCATTTCTTGATAATAATAATGTCACGTAATATCACTCACATTCTGTAATGTTCAAACTCTTCATTTATAGAATGGGAAACCTATAATAATTGAGCTACCTACTCAAGGTATTTACTGATGTGTTCACTCAGTCACTCACTTAAACACACTCTCATTCTCTTTTTACCAGTTCATACAATTATCAAAAGGTTGCTCCATACTTGGAGTAATGCTAGAATCTGAGGATGAAAAGGTTAATCAGAAATCATTCTTGCCTTCAAGCGACTCATGGTGTAAGGGGAAGGGACATGAGTGGAGAAATAAATTGAAATGTGCAGTATACCAAATTTGCAGAACAGATGATAATATAAATAACAGCATTGATTCCAAGATAAATTAAATATGTTTTGACAAAAGTCAATTTCAGTATCATGAACATGAACATGTATGTCATGTATAATTTCTTTTTTAAAAAATAATTTAACCACAGTTCTCAGTGAGTCTCTTCTTTCTAGTAAAGGGACATACTTGCAGGGCTCAAAAATTTATTTCAGAGAAATTATAGGTGTAATTGTCTATTGATTTCTGAACTCTCAAAAAGGAATATCACAGGATTGTGTCAAATATGGCATTGTCTGTGATTCTCATATGCATCAACACTCCCAGAAGTTTATTTTATGCCACTACTAAAGACAGTTTGTAACAAAAATAATAGATGTTTCACCTCTGATTTCTTTAGATTAATCATTTATACAGAGCACACACACGCACACACACACCATTTGCAAAATTAACCAAGGGAATTCAGAATTGAGATCATGGGGTCATAGCACATCTGCTTTAATCAGTACTTGGCCCAGAGAAATTAGAAAAAACACATTTATATACACATTTCTTATACATAAAAAATTCTTTAAATAATTTATAAAATGGATAATGCAGAACTTTACTCAATACACATTTACGTGAATAAATGAAGGATGCAATCTTAAATGTTGACTTAAGTAGCTTTACAGCTTTGTGATAATGCAAATTTTGTGAAACCTCTATGAGGTTACATTTCTTAATCTTTTAAGCGGTCCTATGATTATATTGCCTGAAAGATCTGTGTGTGTGTGTGTGTGTGTGTATACTGAACTTGATTCCTGGGATAAAAGAAGATCCTCAATAATTGGGAGCTATTGTATAGGGTTAGCATTTTGATTTTTTTTTTTAATTGAGTAGAGATTGTAAGATAATGTGCCATGGATACAGGTCAAAGTCTAAACCTTCTTTTGGTCCTGGTACTATATTGATGTAGGATTTTTCTTCTTGGTCACTTTGCAAGCCAGGGAACCCTGGCCAGCAATGCCCCACCTGGATATCACTTGGCCTTGCTGGCATGCCCCAGCTTGCCTGTGTCATAGCTTGTACCTGTGTTCAGCGGTGCCCAATCTCTTATATCATGCCCAAGAAGAATAAGGATATGCTAGACATTGAAGGGTGATTAGGGCAGAGAAGAATTTTATTGAGTGACTCAACAACTCTCAGCAGAGAGGAGACACAGGGAGTGGTCTGGTCCCCAACCCCTGCAGTTGGGTGGTTCTCTCTGTCTCATCAACTGAGTCTGGGGTCTTTATAAGCACAGGATGGGGAGTGCATGCTGATTGGTTTGTGAGTGTGCAAAAAAGGTTAAAACGAAGCCATCACTCAAAGGTGAGCATGATACTGCAAAAAAGCAATTAGGAAAGGGTAGGTATATGTAAAATAAGAAGGGTGGGGATCAATCAAGGGAAAGTGCATCAAACAGGAAGACAAGTTCTCAATCTGGTCTGAGGATTTAACTTGTAGCTTGGCTTTCAGACTTTAAACTGTCTTTGGCTTGGAGGTGGAGATTCACCGGGCACCCATCCCTATCTGTCTAGGCATTTGGCTGCCCCCTATCACTATCAATATCAAATTTGTTTTACCAAAAAGACCAGTAAAGATTAATGGCATGGCCTAATGCCTTCAACTTTCTGTTAAGAGGCTAGGTAAGAAAACATTATAGATGTGATACTTAGAAATCCAGTGTTTTCACAGGTTCTTCATTTGGTTTCTGGCCTTGTCTCCTGTTTTCCTACCCTTTACCTGTCCCATTTCCTCTTGCATTCTCTTCACAAACTATACCCTTTCCTCTCGCTAATTACCTCTGCCTGAAATGGCCTTCTTGCTTTATTTTAATGAGATAAACTCAAAATTCCTATCTGTCCTGTAAGAAGCTGCTAAAGTGAGCCGAGATCGTACCACGGCACTCCAGCCTGGGCGACAGTGCGAGACTGTCTAAAAAAAAAAAAAAAAAGAAGCTGCTAAAACACTACTGCTTCTACAAAGCCTCCTATAAACTTCTAGGAAGCCATAGTCACTGCTTTGAAACCAAACTGTATCTTTTAACTACCTCTGCAGTAGCACTCAGTTTACAATAACCTTCCTAGGTTTCTCTGTCTCCTACTTAATAATGAACTTTTGAAAGGTGGTGAATGCTTCTTGAAATTGATGCTAAATCCTTTTTTAATCAAATGTTCTTCAGATTTGCCATAGTGAAATTTTTAATCATTTATATTCTGAATTCAGCACAGCACATTCAAGAGCCTTGATTAGTGAAGGTGAGTACGTGAATGAATGGGTCACCATTGTAATATAAAGCATCTGTTGAAAGTGTAGTAATATTTTCATTTTATCTGCTAATTTTCACAAAACTCAAGATGCCATTAGTTGTAAAATACAACACCATGACATTATGTACAAAATAAATAAATATTTGTCAAGTGTACTCTAATACCATGCTTTTTCAACACTTGGAATAATTTTAATAGGTTCTTATAGACATTTCTTGTAGAATTTCGTGGACAAATTTCACTTTCATCATCTCTGTTTCTCTCTCTCTCTCTCTAGTATGAAATGTATTGGAATTTAGGCATTTATACATCATCTTCAGATTCAGAGGCAGACCCTTCGAAGCTCTTTGAAAATTTATTTAGAACTGTTGGTGCTTATTTATTATTATTCAGTATCATCCTTTATGTCATCAAAAGTGCTGGTCATGTGTTTTCTAGCATTCTCTCCTTTAATACAACACAAATGTTACATTTTCTAAAAGAGGGGCTTCACTAGTAACTCTGGGATTTGCTTACAAGCTGCTGAATCCAATTTGTGTGTGTGTGTGTGTGTGTGTGTGTTTAATGAGTTGAAGTTCACATAACATCAAATTAGCCATTTTAAAGTGTACCATCAGTGGCACTTAGTATATTCATAATGCTGTGCCACCACCACCTCTGTCTAATTCTGAAACATTTTTGTCATCCAAAAGAAAACCGTACTCATTAAGCAGTCTCTCTCCATTGCTTCTTTCCTCTATCCTCTGGCAAACACAATCTTCTTTCTATCCCTATGGATTTACCTATTCTAGATATTTCACATAAAGAGTTGTATGATATATAACTTTTGGTGTCTGCGTTTTTTCACTGAGCAAGATGTTTTCAAGGTCCATCTACACCATGGCATGTATCAATTCCTCCCTTTCCCTCCCTCCCTCCCTCCCTCCTTTCCTTCCTTCCAATTATCTTTTTTTCTTACAGAGTCTCACTCTGTTGCCCAGGCTAAAGTGCAGCAGTGGAATATCAGCTCACTGCAACCTTCGCCTCCTGTGTTCAAGTGATTCTTATGCCTCAGCCACCCAAGTAGCTGGGATCACAGGTGTGCACCATCATGCCTCGCTAATTTTTGTATTTTTTTTTTTTTGTACAGCTGGGGTTTTGTCATGTTGGCTAAGCTGGTCTCGAACTCCTGGCCTCAAGTGATCTGCCTGCCTTGGCCTCCCAAAGTGCTGGGATTATAGATGTGAAACACTGTACCTGGCCAGTACTTCATTTATTTTTATGACTGAATAATATTCCATTATGTATACATACCACAATTTGTTTATCTATTCATTAGTTAGTGAACATTGGGTTGTTTTTATCTTTCAGCTATTGTAAATATTGCTGCTATAAATACATGTGTATAAGTATTTGAGTACTTGTTTGCAATTGTCTTGAGTATGTAGCTAGGAATGAAACTGCTGGGTTACACGGTAATTCTATATTTAACTTTTTGAGGAACTGTGGAACTGTTTTCAACAGTGGTTATAGCATTTTAGATATCTCCAGCAACATACAAGTCTTCAAATTTCTTCACATCTTTGCTAACATTTGTCATTAGTATCCTATTTTTTTTTTTTTTTTTTTTTTGAGACACAGTCTTGCTCTGTCGCCCAGGCTGGAGTGCAGTGGCATGATCTCAGTTCACTGCAACCTCAGCCTCCCGGGCTTAAGCGATTCTCCTTCCTCAGCTTCCCTGTAGCTGGAATTACAGGCATGCACAACCATGCCCAGACGATTTTTGTATTTTTAGTAGAGATGTTGGACAGGCTGTTTTCGAACTCCTGGCCTCAAGTGATCTGCTCACCTCAGCCTCACAAAATTCTGGGATTACAGGTGTGAACCACTGTGCCTGCCCAGCATCCTGTATTTTTGACAATGTAGTTTGAATTGATAACAACTTAGCTTCAACAACATGCAAATTCTCTGCTCCTATACAGCTGTGCTCCCTCTTTATATTGTTATTGCTACAGTTTCCATTTGTAGATACTGTGTGTTCATTGACATAGATTCATAATTATTGTTTAATGCATTTAAAAAAATCACATGTGAAAGAAAAAGAGGAGTTACAAAGCAAACAACCCAATAACAATAGCTTTTATATTTTGCTATGTAACTAGCATTGTTTATTTCTTCCTATGGCTTCAAGTTAAATACAGTGCTCTTTCATTTTAGCCTGACTCCCTTTAGCATTTCTTATAGGATAGACATACTAGCAAACGAATGCTCCCAATTTTCTTTTTCTGGGAGTGTCTTTATTTTGACTTCAGTTTTGAAGATTAATTTTGCCAGTTAGAGAATTCTTGATTGACCGTTTGTGTTTTTTTTAGTTTCAGCTCTTTATGTCTTCCAGTTGGGCACAGTGATTTATGCCTGTAATCCCAACACTTTGGGGAGCTGAGGTGGGAGGATCGCCTGAGCCCAGGAGTTCAAAGCTGCAGTGAGCTATGATCATGTCACTGCACTCCAGCCTGGGCAACAGAGTGAGACCCTGTCTCAAATAAATAAATAAATAAATAAATAAATAAATAAATAAATAAATAAATAAATAAATAGTCTTCCCACTGCCTTCTGGCTTCCAAGGTTTCTGATGAGAAATTGGCTGTTAATTTTATTGAGGATGCTGTTTATGTGAGGAATTTTCTCTTTTATTGTTTTCAAGTTATTTCTCTTTGTCCCTGGTTCTGAAAAGTTTGATTATAATGTTTCTCTGTGTGCATCTCTGAGTTTATCCTACTTGGAGTTTGCTAAGCTTCTCAGATGTGTAGGAATATGGGAAGTTTTCAGCCATTACATCTTCAAATATTCTTTCTACCTGCTTCTCTCTTTTTTCTACTTTTGAGATTCCCCCAGTGTGTATACTGATAAACTTGATAGTGTCCCACAGATCTCTTAGCTTCTATTCACTCTTCTTCATTTTCTTATTCCTACTCTTCATACTGGATAATTCTAATTGTTCTGTCTTCAAGTTTGCGGATTATTTTTTCTGCTTGCTCAAGTCTGCTGTTGAAATGCTTTAGTAAATTTTTCATTTAGGCTATTGACTTGTTTCTAGAATTTTTATTTTGTTCTTTTTTGTAATTTTTGTCTCTGTATTGATATTCTCCACTTCATATATTATTCTCCCGGTTTCCTTTAGTTATTCTCTTAGGTTTCCATTATCTCCTTTTTTTTTTTTTTTTTTTGAGACAGAGTTTCACTCTTGTTGCCCAGGCTGGAGTGTGCAATGGCACAGTCTCGGCTCACTGCAACCTCCGCCTCCCAGGTTCAAGTGATTCTCCTGCCTCAGTCTCCTGAGTAGCTGGGATTACAGATGCCCACCACCCTACCAGGGTAAAACCCCAGACAGGGTTTTACCATGTTGGCCAGACTGGTCTCGAACTCCTGACCTCAGGTAATTCACCTGCCTCTCCCTCCCAAAGTGCTGGGATTACAGGCATGAGCCAGCAGGCCTTGCCTCCACTAGCTCTTTAAGCATATATAAGGCATTTGATTTAGTCTTTGTCTGGTAAGTCCAATGTCTGAGCTTTCTCAGAGACAGTTTCTATTATTTTTTTTTTTCCTGTGAATTGGTCATACTTTCCTATGTTTGTATCCTCTACAATTTAGTGTTGAAAAGTAAACATTTTGAATATCATTATGTGGTACATCTGGAGATTGGATTATCTCTCTACCCTCCCTAAATTTTTCTGTTGTTGCTTATTGAGGTTTGTAGTCATTTGTTTAGAGACTTTTCCAAACTATTTTTTCAAAGGCTGTCTTTCTTGTCATGTGTAGTCACCAGAATCTCTGTTCTGGTATCCCAGCAGTAAGTTAGTGACAGATAGAAATCTCTTTGAACACCTAGAACCAAAAAGAAAATGAAAATACTATCCCTATCTTTGCAGATTATCTCTGAGCTGAGACACTTGTGAAATGCTTAGCCAGTCCACCTTGGCAATGACTTAACATTCACCTTCTGCTTGCACAGAGCTCAGAGATTGGCCAGGGGTCAAGCTTAGGGTCCTCTCAGGTCTTTTCTGAGCTCGTATCCAGTGATGATCTTGCACTCTGGAGTCCCTAATATACATAGTAACCCTTTAAAGCCCTTATTTCCCAAGTGTTATCCTCCTCAGCCTTCTCTTTCTCAGGTTTTATAATCTGTCTGCTTCTTGCCCACATCCAATCCCTATCTGGTCCCCCTTGCCCTAGGAAGCTATAAGTAGTACATGTCTTTAAATGCTTTGATAGACACCAGCCCAGGAAGCTGCTCCAGCCAGATGAGGGCAAAATGAAAACAAGCTTCTGTGCTGGTTGCTTGGACAATTATCAGACAGGCCAAAAAGCATAGTCACAATATTAATGGGATTCATATTGCACCTTCTGGTAACTTCAAAAGCCACTGTGGCTACTGTCAAATTGGAGAATATTGGTGATAGGCAAGTGAGCAAAATCATTGTACCACTTTCTTACCAAAATTTAGCAGCCTCTTTTTTTCATTAAGTACTCGCTTGGTTGTTGTAAGTGTTCTGTTTAGATTTTAGAGTTCCACAAAAGTTAATTCCATCAGTGTTTTCCAGCTTTATAACTGCTTCATTGGAGTGACCTGATGCTTCCTACTCCATTTTCTGTGATGTCAATATCACTTTTAAAAAAAATTGCTGGTGCTTAATTTTATCAGAAAGTGCCAATGGAAAGTTGTCAGATGACTTAGATTCATATTTTCTCAAATGGTTTGTTATTTTTGGTTTGTTGACTGAAAAATGTAACAGTTGCTATTATCCAGTTACACCATTATTGCTGATAAAACCTCTTCCATAGGCTGGAGATGGTGTAGTTAAGGTACTAAGAAATCAGTAAGTGATAATTATTGCTGTTTTTTCTCTGACCCTTTTCTCTTCCTCCACCAGCACTGTACCCTGTTCTAAACCTAGCTTCAATCCCCAGACTGCAGTTTTCCAATCCTGCTGACCTGCTATAAATCTATTGTGTATGGGCATACTGCTTGTCAGCTAATCTTATACATACAGATCCTGGATTTGGCTTGCTGCTGGGTTGGTGATTTTTCCCAGGTGCCAGTATCCTGGGCATTCATGAGAATGAAACTATAAATTCTATATGTTATCCTTTTGGAAACTAAGCATATGTTATAGTGAATGCATGTAATTGTTAGTTAAAAGATTAAATTCTCCATTCTCTAATCTTGTTTTAAAATAACAATCATATTAAACATTGCAGAGGCATGACATCATTCCCTGATGATTTTCTACAAAGCCAGATAGAATTACCCATGTTTCTTAGAAAAATATATATCTCTAAATATATGATTAACAGATATTAATAATACCACCATCAAGAATACACTGTCTTAGGCCAGACGCAATGGCTCATGCCTGTAATCCCAGCACTTTGCGAGGCTGAGGTGGGCAGATCACTTGAGGTCAGGAGCTCGAGAACAGCCTAGCCAACATGGTGAAACCCCGTCTCTACTGAAAATACAAAAATTAGCTGGGGGTGGTAGGTGCCTATAATCCCAGCTACTCGGGTGGCTGAGGCCAGAGAATCACTTGAACCTGGGAGGCAGAGTTTGCAGTGAGCAGAGACCATGCTACTGCACTCCAGCCTGGGCAACAGAGTGAGTGAGACTCCGTTTCAAAAAAAACAAAAAAACCCCAACATCTTGATGACTCAAGATATATACAATTTTGTCACTAATTTTATATTAATGTGTTCTGTCGTTCTGTCTATATAAAAAAAAATTAGGCTCAAAATTCTGGAAAGTCTTTGTGTGTGGGGGGGAGGAGTTTACTCACAGCATACATTTTGCCAAACTAATTTTTAAATATATGAAGTCTCAGATTTCTCGATTATAAATTGTTCTACATGAGTTTTTAAGGAACATAATTCTCAGATTAGGAAAAATATACGTTTTGCCTGTGGCCAAGCCTGTACAATTGGGATTTTGATATAATCAAATGACTTAGAAAAATCGTTAGTATGTCTTCCAGTTACCTGGGAAGTGAGTGATTCTGATGCACATTGTCTAAGGACATTTTGAGATAAGTGGCATACTAAAAGAATAAGCATGATCATAGAGAAATAATGAAATAAGTCAAAAAAGAAACATGACTTTTCATAGCCACCCATGAAGCAGACCTACTTATATCCATTTCATAAGCAAGGAAACTTTCTCTGAGACACAAGACATTAGAGAATCTTAGGTGACATTGTCAATAAATGAAGAAGTGCCGATGCAAAGCCTGGTCTTCCCAACTCAATGATTTTGCTCTTCCTTTTTGGTTTTTCTGATATAAATTTTTTTTTTTGAAACAAGTTCTGGCTCTATCTCCCAGACTGGAGTGCAGTGGTGTGATCTCAGCTCACTGCAGCCTCAACCTCCCAGGCTCAAGTGATTCTCCCACCTCAGTCTCCCGAGTAGCTGGGATTACAGGTGCGTGCCACCATGCCTGGCTCATCTTTGTATTTTTTGTAGAGACAGGGTCTCCCCATGTTGCCTAGGCTGGTCTTGAACTCCTGAGCTTAAGCTATCTGCCTGCCTCAGACTCCCAAGTACTGGGATTACAGGCGTGAGCCACTGTACCTGGCCATTGACATATAATTTAATTAAGTCAGTAAGGAAAAGATCCAGGTTGTCTTTTTTTTTTTTTTCCCCCAAATTTCAGATGTAGAAATTAAGGTATATTGCTGTTCCAACAACAACTTGCTATTGGTACTTTGCTACAGGATATGTGTACCACTGGGTGCCTAGTAATCCACTGCCTGCCTGCACCTCTGGACATCTCTCTGAATTAGCACAAAGTGGCTCCCTGCCCCAGTGGAGGCCAGAGCCCTTGGTGTATGTCCCCCAGCTGGGGAGGAATTGCTGTTGTAAAGAGTGGAAATAAGCAGATGTTCTCCATGCAGAACTAAGATAGACATCTCCAGAGTGTGGCAGAGTGACATCATCTGCCCTTTTGCAAGTACCAGTTCAGCTGCTTCAGCGGAGAATGGAAAAGCAATTTAGAATCCGTGGTCTACTCATCTTAGCAAGAGGCAATGATTCTTCTGAGCATGAGACCCATCAGGCTTGACTCATTAGTCAGATTTTAAAAAATACAACTGCGAGAGGTCCCCTGAAGCCATTAAGGAAGCGAGCACTGACTCTCTCTATCATCCTTAGAGATTTCCCCAAATCACTGGATTGGGGAAAGGCTACTATTTTCCAGTAGTTAAACTAATATTATGTATCTACTCTGAGTTAAGAGTTGTGCTGGTGTGGGGAATACAATAGAGAATAAAGGAGATGATAGTCATTGTCTTCTTGGAGAATTGTCAATGAAAAGAGGGAATAATAAATCAAACAATTCAGAAATAAATAATTGTTCTGAAAGGATGATGTAAAATTATTTATCACATCCTGGATATTCTGAAGGGAAAGAAGATGGTAGAATATGGAATGTGCCTTTGATAGGGTGGACAAGCAATTTCGGGGAAAGCAAACATTTTAATTGAGATCACAAGGATGAGAAAATCCATTGGTGTGAATAAATGAGAAAAGCACATTCCAGGCAAAAGAACAGAAAGCACTGGCAAAGGTGCCAAGGTAGAGATGAGGGTGGCAACTCTAGGAACTGAGGAAATGCCTCTGTTTGTGAGGCTCAGGGCATGATGAAGAGAGGCCTGTGATCAGGTTGGGAAGCGAGAGATTTGCCTATTTGTAGATCATGGTCAGAATGCCAATTGTGTGAATCCTTAATACAGGATAGTGCTGTGGGAATAAGACATATATTTTTAATATGATTTGTACTATTTACTATAAATATGGCAAACGAAGAAATGAGAGTGATTTACCGATGACCAGGGCCACCAATCTCATTTCCTAACACAATAGTTTTATAACTTCTCTTTTACACATATATGCAACCCCAAATCTCTCCCGTCTAATTCTTTAGAATTACTTTGGAATTTAAAGGGGAGGAAAGTCTTTGTACTCTTAAATGAACAACTTACCCTATCTATTTGAAAAAAAACATCCTAGTCAACATTTTGAGAAGAGGTTTAACAATAAGCAGAAGTAGAATATACATCTAGAAAAGAGAATATGATACACTTTAGAAAAGAAAGCAAGACATGATATTCTTTCAGAAGAAGAAAGGAATGTAACATTGAAGATAGAAGAAGGATTAAGAATATTTTTGTTAGTTAAGATTTTGATTTTTAGCGTACGTGCATAACTTTTGCACATATGGGGCCATATTCATTTCATGTGGTTATATTTATTTCTCTCATTTCTAGTCACAGACTGTTCAGACTGTCTTAACTTCACCCAGATAAACTCATTTAATCTTTAGAAAACATTAATGAGCAGGTATAATTATCCTCATTCTATGGATTAAATAATTGGAATTTACAAAGTTTAATAACTCCTTGAAGCTCATGCAGACCAGACCATATGCAATAGAATGAAAACTCAAATGCAGGTTGATTTTGAATTTGTACTCTTTCATTTGTTTACTGAGATATGATTCCTGTACTATAACATTAACCTTTTAAAGTATACAATTCAATATTTTTTTTTAAAAAATTCTCAAGGTTGTGCATACATCACCACTGTACTTTGACCTCCTCATTCTTATTCCTACACAAGTGAGGGAATGGTGGGTTATTTTGGTTTCTTTACTCATTTTGTTTTGTCTTTTGGAGAAAAGCTTGGTCATTTAGAGAAAGTGTTAAGTAAGATGAGTGGAATAAAAGCAAGAGGGCACCAAAGAAAGAGTCCCTTTTTTTTTGGCAACTCCAAATTGCCCTTTATGGATGGAGGATGGTGAATTTTGGAAATAAGAACATTAAGCTACACTATGTTAGCTTTACCATGAGTTTCTGTAAGATGTTTGGATTAAAAAACAAACATCAAAGATAATGCCTTATGTAATAATTTATAAAGATAGTATCTTTCTCGGTCTTTTTCAATCTCTCTCTTAATCTCTTAGTCTCAAAATATCTATTAATCTTCCTTTCTCTTTCACATACACACACTGATTTGTACCATTTCACAAATAATATGTATTTTGAATAGAAAAGGGCTGACATATTGATCAAATAAACCTCTCTTTAAAAAAAAAGATGTTTAGTTATTTATGAGAAACTGGGCAGTGTTTTAGTATACTACAGGGGCTGAAGAACCATGAAGTGGTAGAAAGGGAATGGATTGTGGAATGGAGTTGTTGTGAATTTAATTCCCAATTCTGGTAAGCACCAAATGTCTGAGCTTGGGTAAGTCACTTATCATGTATGTTGTAAGCTCTTCATCTGTAAAGTGAAATGAAATAATATCATTTCATATTTATTATTTTAAAAACCAAATAATTTTAGTAATATATATTATTTGTTAATAATTATTAATTTAGTAATTAATAATTTATTAATAACAAAGAATAATTTATTATTAAGAATTACTTTATTAATAAAGAGATAATATTTATTATTAATAATAAAACAACTACCAAATATTTTGTGTAAATTATATGCAATTGCATATGTCAGGAGTCCTAAATAATCCATTTCTATGGACCCTGGGATTCTATGCAAAATATATTTATATGCATTCTGGAGGCAAGAGTGTGTATAATCTTTATCAGATTTGTCAGATTTCTTAAGTTATTAGTCTTAAAATACTCAAGGCTCAAAACAAAGGCCTCCAAAAGGGGACTTTCCTATTCTCTTGAAAATATTAATAAATACAAAAAAATTAATAAATACAAGAGATATATATGTATCTCTTTATTTTTATTGGAAATACTGTCAGAGTAATTTACTAATTAAGCCCCCCAATCAACACAATAGCAAGGCAGTTGCTAATAGAATGGAATAGAGGCAAGTATTCAGAATTATACTGAGGAAAATTTGTTCATCAAATGTAGGCGCACATATAGCATAGCCATTGATATCTTGGTCTCCTGAATGACACAATCTGAATTCCGCAGTCAGTAATGACCCTGACAGGAGCTAGCATTTACATACATGTTATAGCTAGTAACAATTACATCGTATTGTGTTAAGCCACGGACATTTTAAAAGTTGCTTTCTTTCTTAGAAAAAGTCTAAGGAGTGCCTAAGGGAGTTTGTGAAGAACAGTGTGGTGCTTTTTAAAATCAATCCAAGATCTAGACTCTTACCTTTGGTGGCTTCATCATCCTCCAATGACTTTGGCATGTCCTCCATTTAGCTTGTGTTCCGTGGTGAGTAGGTACATTGCAAACCTACCTGCAAAGGCCTAGGGAGCTAGGGAGCTGAGAGGCTGAAAAAACAGGCTGACAAATCTGATTTCTCAGAAAGTCTATGCCTGTAACCCTTATATAAATTAGGTCAATTCTTATTTTTTGGAGGTCCTAAAACATCCCAAAGTGTCTGGATCTGTCAGGAAGTGATTTTCTTTACTTACTACAAGGTCAGGAACCTTGTAAGGGAATCGTACAGACGAGGTTTCAGGCCAGTCTTTCCAAGGGGCTTTTTATTGGCTCTATAAAGTCAATTTTAATTCCTCAAAGTAGTCTGGTTATATTTGAAAATATGCCATTCCAGTCAAAACCTTGGCAAAATAATGAGTGTCTCCAAAGTGTCATGTTACAAAAGAAAACATTTTTATTGAACTGATGCAAATATCTATTTTGCTATAAAATAAGAATACCCATGAATAATTTCCAAATTGTGGAAAATCAGGAAGAGACAAAGGTAAATGTTTCAGTTTTGCTCACAAAAGTATACTTTACCTAATTGCTATAAGCTATAAATCACTAAAAAGGGGGAAAAAGGTTTTCTTAACTCAGGAAAACAAAACCTAAGAAGAATCAGCAATGTTTCAAACAAAAAGTCATAAACTTTATTTCAGTTCTTTACCAGTTTAGTCCCATGTAATTCTTGCTCTGCCGGGTTAGCCATCTTCATGAGCATATCATATTTATTTATTTATTTTTTTTTTGAGATGGAGTTTTGCCCTTGTTGCCCAGGCTGGAGTGCAATGGAGCGATCTTGGCTCACTGCAACCTCCGCCTCCCGGGTTCAAGCGATTCTTCCAGCCTCCAAAGTAGCTAGGATTACAGGCGCCCGCCATCGCCCGCAGTATTTTTTTTTTTCGTATTTTTAGTAGAGACAGGTTTTCACCGTGTTGGCCAGGCTGGTCTTGAACTCCTGACCTCAGGTGATCCACCCACCTTGGCCTCCCAAAGTGCTGGGATTACAGGCATGAGCCACCGCCCCTGGCCGCATATCAGTTTTTTATTACAGTTCTTAAAGTTTTTACCGAGTCCAATGGTGTGTTATCCAAAGTTATCAGAAACCTGTATTCAAAATTACTTGATGAAGTCCTTTTCATGAATTTTCTAGAAGACACAAAACTTTAGGATTTGCCAAAGGTTTTTAGAAAAAAGCATCAGAATAAAGCAATTATTGAATAAACCAAGACATAGATTTTTAGGCATCTCATACAATTTTGAAACACATATTAATACAAATATAACTCAAAGAAAGTTAAACACCATTTCTTATTTGACAATGTTTCCCATATAATTTTAACATACCAAATAAGCCTAACACGTCTTTTCTGGCCTTTCAGGGGAACTATGTGTTATCTCAAAGTTATTTGGGGCACAAAAACCTTGATTTTAGAATTTGGAATTTGATTTTGGAAAGTATATCAAATATCAAAAGTTTAAAACACTGTCAAAATAAGAAGGGCTTAAGGCACTTGATCAAAATGAAATAGAATCACAGGTCACTGTAAGATAATAGTCTTTCATTTAGCCAGAGTGATAATTCAAAGATTTCAAAAAGCAATATCCTTTACTCTGACAGAGACTCAGTTTTTCAAACTGACAGAACTAAGAAAGACAGTATGAGATGGAATTGGTCTCTCCTCTTCCTTTTCTTTTTTTTTAATTACCAGTTTATTCAAAAGGTGAACAAAAATCACTTGCTACTGCTGATTAATACTACCTAAAGTTCTTGTTCAAAGAAGAAAATCAAATTTTATTTTATATTAGTGTATTATCAATACTAAACCTAATTTTAATAAAGCCTTATAAACAAATTCATCCATTCTTAGTTAGCTTTAGACCACACAAGATAAGATTTTCATAAACCTTTTATAACTTCTTACAAGTTGTTTTATATCTTTTCTTTCCCTAGCTTTCTATGTTCATTCAGTTTTAGCTATCATTCTTTTTACTTATTCAATTTAAAACAACCTTAAAAATCTTTAAACTAGAAAAAATCGCTTTCCCTTTAGCAGAATTCACATACTCATGTCTTTTTTTACAATCCTCCTTTCCAAAAAACACCTTACTTTTTTAATACATTCTGTATATTGAATTGTTTCTCTTATATCTAGTAGTTTTAATTATATATATATATATAAAATATTACAATTTTAACTCTTATTAACTCTAATTTCCAGTGAAAAACCTAGGAAGTAATTTTGAACTTTTTTGTTGTTGTTGTTGTTTTTGTTTGTTTGTTTTTGAGACGAAGTTTTGCTCTTGTTGCCCACACTGGAGTGCAGTGGCACCATCTCTGCTCACTGCAACCTCTGCCTCCCAGGTTCAAGAGATTCTCTTGCCTCAGCCTCCCAAGTAGCTGGGATTACAGGCATATGCCACCATGACTGGTTAATTTTCTACTTTTAGTAGAGACAGGGTTTCTCCATGTTGGTCAGCCTGGTCTTGAACTCCTGACATCAGGTGATCTGCCCGCCTCAGCCTTCCAAAATACTGGGATTACAGGTGTGACCTACCACGCCTGGCCTTGAACTGTTTCATATCAGTATTTGTAGATGAAAATAAATTTCAGAATTTATTATAAAGATGTTTTCCTAATTTTTGTTTATAAGATTTAAGTACGTTTAGCTTTTCTACAGTAAAAAATAAGATGCCAAAGAATATAAACTTACATTTGATAATTAATGTTTTAGTATTTTAACATTTCTAGAAATGACTTTGGCATTTTATGATTACTTACTTTTTTTATTTTTTAAATGAATTAATTAGTTGCCATGACTTAATTTAATGTAATATGAGTTTAAGATATTAAATTACTGAAAAACATTGAAACTATGACACAGATACCCTCCATAATGACTTCTTCAGTTTCCATTTTTTTTTTTTTTTTTCACTTTTTAAATTTTTGAGACAAGGTCTTGCTTTGTCACCCAGGCTGGAGTGCAGTGGCACAATCTGGGCTTAGTGCAACTTCTGACTCCTGGGCTCAAGCGATCCTCCCACCTCAGCCTCTGAGTCACTGGGACCACAGGTGTGACCACACCCCACTAATTTTTGTATTTTTGGTAGACATGGAGTTTCACCATGTTTCCCAGGCTGGTCTCTAACTCTGGAGCTCAAGTGATCCACCCACCTTGGCCTCCAAAAGTGCTGGGATTACAGGGGTGAGCCACCACACCCGGCCCAACTTCTCCATTTTTCTTGGGCCCCAACTACTCATCTGGTACCCAAGGATGGCTATGTAGGCTAGCACCTATCTGAGACCTGAACTTACACATTAAGAGTAGAGCTCAGGACAGAGGAGAGAGCTGTGAAGATAATCTCTGATCTTTTCAGACATAGCTAGGAAGAGCAACTGGGCCAGGGAGTGCTCAGCTGCCTTAGGCTTTACGATGGCCATTTAAAGCACAGAATCTAATGACTTTAAGATGTAAGCTCACAGACAAGTCAATCAAGTATCAAACACATCAGAGAAGCAACCATTTTATGACTTTAAAAAATCTAGAAGGAATAGTCAAAGTCATAAACTTGAATAGTATTTGGGATTATTAACTTATGAGCACTCATTTATGTATAAGTCAATTTGGCATTATGTAGATAATATACAAACAGGCACATACACAAGTATACATAAAATACAGACAAATAAGGATTTTTATAGCTTTGATTTTTAAATTTTAGCTATGAGAAGGGTAAAACTCACTAGCTTAAAAGGACAGTTGGATTCGAACTTTGTAAATGGAACAAGCTAAAGTTTATCTGCCCCACATGGCCAAAGCCCTTACAGAGCTTTAGAGCAAACAGGGTAGCAAATTTCCATGTTAAAGTGCAGTGTGAGAATTAAAGCTTTTCTAAGAAGGGATTTTGGTGTGTTGGAGGAAAAATTTAAAAGAATGCCAAGGTAACACAAAATTATAGGAATTCACCACAGGATTTTATAAGGAGATCAATTTCATTTATGTAGTTAGCTTCTCATTTTATTTCCATTTTCCAACTGGACCACTGAGCTTAAGGTGGTGCCCATTAACAAATAGGGCCCACAAAGCATTTGCCATTTCTGGGGCCTAATATTTATCTTATGTAAAAAGTAGGTACAGCTGAAAGGTAGAACACTTAGATCCCCCCAAAATCAAGAATCCCTTTTTTTTTTTTGAGACAGAGTTTCGCTCTTGTTGCCCAGGCTGGAGTGCAGTGGTGTGATCTTGGCTCACTGCAACCTCCACCTCCCTGGTTCAAGTGATTCTCCTGCCTCAGCCTCTTGAGTAGCTGGGATTACAGGCATGCACCACCGCACCAGGCTAATTTTTGTATTTTCAGTAGAGACAGGGTTTCTCCATGT
Source organism: Gorilla gorilla gorilla (assembly GCF_029281585.2). Taxonomy (NCBI): domain Eukaryota; kingdom Metazoa; phylum Chordata; class Mammalia; order Primates; family Hominidae; genus Gorilla; species Gorilla gorilla. The sequence continues at coordinate 89,359,549 of NC_073242.2, forward strand.
TGGTCAGGCTGGTCTTGAACTCCCGACCTCAGGTGATCCGCCTGCCTCAGCCCCCCAAAGTGTTGGGATTACAGGCGTGAGTCACCATGCCTGGCCCCGTTTTTACACTTAATCCTGGCTCCCCCCTAAAAGGGAAAATCCACGCGGCTAGACAGTGCAACATTTCCACAGTGTACCTGACTGCAGGGACATTCCTTTTGAAGCTGGTGGGCAACCCAATTTGTGATCTGTTTATCCCCCATGGGAGTTGTATCCCTCAGTGTTGAGTGTTTCCATAGACTCTAGGTATTCAAATGACGCTTTTCATACCTAAACGTGCAAAAAAAAAAAAAAAAAAAAAAAAAAGGAGTAGCCCTTAACCACTCATGGTAAATGCTGACAGCCGCATTCAGAACTGTAGCCCCCATCAGTGACTTGTCAGCCATTGCACACTCAAAGGTCATATTCTCTCATAGGACAATGTAATAATCCCTGATGCTCCCCAAAGCCAGAGATATCATGAAGCTCAATGCAAAAGAGACCAGAGCTTTAGACCTGAGAAAAACCTTCCCATGAGTCTTGGGACTCCATAAAGAAGGCAGAAGCCCCCTTGAAAAGGTTCATGGCAGCTTTTTCTGTGTTCCTCAAGGGGTCATAGGGACTTTACGTAAGTCCCTATTACAGCATTTATTAAAGACTTAGAGACAAAAGCAATGTCTTGGACAGCTGTGAGATGGTGGTCCTCCCATCCACCCTCCAGAATATATCCTTTATATAGTAAGCTTTTTTTGGTAAAACATGCAGTTGGTCATGCCTCAGACTTTTTGCAAAACCCGTGACCACTGAGAAAGTTAAACATCTTTATGAGGAGTTATCTCTACTGTGGGAACCCCTTGGTATGCAAGAGTCAAACATCAGACATCATGGTGGTTTCCTTTCAAGATGGCATTACTCTTGTCGTGCAACAGGCTGTTTTCCTACAGCCACTGATCTGGACCATTTTTTAATTTTTTTTTTTTTTGAGACAGAGTCTTGCTCTGTCACCAGGCTGGAGTGCAGTGGCGCGATCTCGGCTCACTGCAACCTCCACCTCCCAGGTTCAAGCGATTCTCCTGCCTCAGCCTCCCGAGTAGCTGGGACTGCAGCTGTCCGCCATCACGCCCAGCTAATTTTTGTATTTTTAGTAGAGACGGGGTTTCACATGTTGGCCAGGATGGTATCAATCTCTTGACCTCGTGATCCACCCGCCTCGGCCTCCCAAAATGCTGGGATTACAGGCGTGAACCACCGCGCCCAGCCCATCTACTTCTTAAACATGTTCATCTGGAAGGACTCACACTATTTCTTCTCACAATCTGTTGGCCAGAAGTTAATTGTGTTGCTACACCTAACTGCGAGGAAAGTTTGAAAATGTAGCTTAACATGCACTAAAAGGAGAAAATGGATTTTGATTAACTCATGGTGCACTCCATCATACTGGCTTCACTGAATTGAGCAAATAATTACTTTTCTTCTCTCAAGTTCTCACTTTTCTTATATGTAAGATAAAGAGTTTAACACTTTCCTCGTGGGGTTGCTAAGTATTAGATGTACTAATCAAGGTAAGGCTTTCACACTTTTCTTGGCACAATGTAAGGGTTCAGTAAATGTTCATTATCATTATTTATATTATAATTTCAGCAGGAGCCAGAACATCTTTCCTGAGAGAAGTTAATGCTGTCTAGGTGAATACACGGTTCTCATCAGCAAAGATTCAGAATAACTCAGTACCTCAAAAGACTTCTGTTCAAAAAATGAAAGCAAACAGAATTAAACCAACACACACATATACATAATACCTCTTCACAGCTAATGCTTAAAGGGAGGCTTTGATGATCTCTTGCTCAAGTTCAAATACGAGTTTTTCTATCACTTCTAGGATGAGAAAAAATCCAAATTTGATTTTTTGATAAAGTGGTTGTCACCAGGGCTAACTGTTCCAGCAATCACTAAGTGTGAATTGAATTACAGCCTAAATGCCTTTCCATTCAGTTTTGTGGTTTATGACTGCCACCAGCTACAGGTTTCTGGCTGCTGAATGAAGAAAGAAAGACACAGCACTTACCAGTAATCATATAACTGTAACTACAGACCATTCTGATTTATCAAAGTGTAATCTGGGTAAGTTAGAGAATATAAAATGCAAGCACATTATCCCTAGCAAGTTTTAGTAGAAGCTAATATTTGTAGGACATATTTCAGTCTGGCACAGCGTACATATTTTGGTCCTTGGAGCTCTTGTATACTTCATTTCCCGTTCCTCCTCTCTTTGATATTCTTTCTTCCTACACAATTGATTATTAGGTCTTCAAGTCATACATAGAACATCTGGAACATTCCTGAAATAGGGCCAAGAGTGGAGGCACATGCCTGTAATCCCAGCTACTTGACAGGCTAAGACAGGAGGATTGCTTGAGACCAGGAGTTCAGACCAGTCTGGGCAACAAGCAAGACCACATCTAATAAAAAAAAATCCCTTATAAAGGGACATTTAGCAAATATTGGATAGATAAATAACAAAAAACCTTTAAACTGACTGTATGATATTAACATGTAGGATTAGAATAAACACTTACAGAGCTAAAACTCTATATAAGAGTTGGGAGGTGTTTGCCTGTTTTCCCATCTGGGAAATAAAGGCTTAACTTCCCCAGTAAGATGGGGTCCAGGCAAATAGATATAACTAACAATTGAAATTTATATATATGTAAATGTATATGTATACATGTCTCACACATATCTGTATATGAGATATACATAAATATGACTCAATGAATCAACAGACACAGATAGATAACTGGAGAGGTTACTTAATTAACAAAGCGGCATTGACAAAGTTTAATTTTAATTAACAAAATAATTACATTTTTAATTAAAGTAATATAAAGAAGAAAAAACATTTGATAAGAATGACTCAACCATCACTGTGGAAAGAAAACTCCATGTATTTTACTACAGTAATAATAATGGATATTTACTTAATTTCTACTTTGGATTAAGAACCTTGCTACAAACTTGGTATGTGCGTTATGTTAAATACCCTCACAGAATGTATTTGAGTATTTCATTTCATTTAGTTCACTGATAAAGACACTAAGGCTTAAAGAAGTTAGTTTGTCAAGCTTCACCCAGCTGTCAAGTGGCAGAACCAGAATTTGATTCCAGATTTTTTGAAGCTCCAAGTCTTCACTTCTCTTAGCATAAAGGAATATGTGGCTTAGTTTAAAGGAAAATGTGGCTAGCATACCAGTGAATGTCTTCTGCTTTCACTTCATTTTTAAATTTTTACTGCATAGATGCTAGAGAATTATGTGTGTGTGTGCACATATGTATCTCTCTAGCTCTCACATAACATTAACAATGTTCTGTATTTATCTATTCTCTCTGCCAATATTGCCATTCTGTTGGTCAACTAGTAGAGTTGTAAAGAGACTCTGCAATTCATTATGGCTCAGAAACTGAACATTGTGAGTTCCTTTGATGCCCCTCCGCTACAGAGAGAACCACAATGCTGTGAGTTTTGAATTTTGGTGAGGTTCACACTAAACAGTGTGAAGAAGTTTCTCTAAATTCTCAACCTGTACACTTGATATTGTCAGGTATTCTATACTATTAGCCAGTCGACTAGATGTGACTCTCTCCCTTTCTCTCTGAAGACATTAATAATGGTCGTTTTTATGTTTTCTCTTCCCCTTTCTTAGCTTGTTTCCTCCAAGTTCCTTCTGTCATTTTGTCCTATATCCTCCCTGTTTTTTGTTTCTTTGTTTGTTTGGTTGGCTTGTTTTGTTTTGAGACAGAGTTTTGCTCTTTTTGCCCAGGCTGGAGTGTAATTCACATTTTGGCTCCATGCAAACTCTGCCTCCTGGGTTCAAGTGATTCTCCTGCCTCAGCCTCCCAAGTAGCTGGGATTACAGGTACGCCACTATGCCCGGCTAATTTTGTATTTTTAGTAGAGATGGGGTTTCATCATGTTGGCCAGGCTGGTCTCAAACTCCTGACCTCAGGTGATCCGCCCACCTCGGCCTCCCAAAGTGCTGGGATTACAGGCGTGAGCCACCAAGCCCGGCTGTCCCTGTTTTTATATTTTACTTATTCTAGCTTACGTTACTCATGTTAATTTTTACAATTGTCTGGTAATTGCTGACTTTTTCTCACTTTAACAGTAGAGCCATAAAAACCTGATGAAAAGAGACTTCTTTTAATGTGAGCCAGACGGTAGAGTGATCTAGCTGATCCATTTCACCAGGAAACCTCTGACATTACTAGTTTTATTTTTTTTTTAACCTAGACTGGGTATCTACTGTTTGTTACATCCAGTCTTCACAAAAATGGTACAAGGAAAGTTAGATTTTTCTATACTTTTAGATAAATGACTGAGGATTCAGGACATTTATATACTTTGTTCCTGAGCAGACACTTCCAATGTTCAACTTGATGAAGACTTTTTGCCTGTATCCTGAGAGATACTGGGGAAAGGTTGGAGAGAGTCTTAATGTTCAAAATGCAATCTTTCACTTAACTCCTCCCTCCATTAGTAGTAAACCAATTCTTTCTTTATCTTTTCTCTTTGTCCTTGTGATTGTGCCTTTTGGTGTTGTCTTCTCCACTTACATTTATAAAAATTTTTGAGGAAGAACTTCATGCTGTGTTGAATCAACCAACTCTAAACAAAAATCCATCATGATTTTAATTTACATGTCTTTGATTACCAGTGAAGCCATATATGTGCAGACATGTTCTGTTAAATTCGTATTCATGTATTTGCACATTTAAAAGATCAGCTGTTTTTTATATATCTTTAGAAATTCTTTGTGTATTTTAGTACTAATCTTTTGTTACATATGCTGCAAAAAGGTACTCTTCACTTCATATGAGAGAATGTACTGAATAATTACAGATTCTAATAAATAACAGCATCTACTGTTTGTAACATCCAGTCTTCACAAAAATGATACAATGAAAGTTGGATTTTCTATACTTTTAGATAAACAACTGAGGATTCAGGACATTTGTATACTTTGTTCATATTCCTCCAATTTGTTAGATTGACTGGAGTGTAAGCCCAAATCTGAAACCACTCTATTTCAACTACTATTCTGACATTTGTTATCCTCAGAGAGAGCAAAGTTCTAGGCCATATCTATTTGGGAATGGTCTTTGGATTACAAAAATGCAATAGAACATATCTATTCTAAATAAAATGAAAGAAAACTCTACAATTAAATTTTAGAATATACGTTATAGTTTTCGTGTGTGTGTGTGCATGCGTGCTTTAGAAACAAGGCTGATAAGTCTTATTTTGTTCAACTAGGACTTATCTGCTACTAAAATTCAAGTCTACCAATTGGAAATTTTGTTTTGAAAGGTAAGAAAGAGAAGGAAGAAGAGATAAAACTGCGCTTCACAGATTCCCCTTATTATATGGTTTTATTCTCTCACAGACTCTCCTAGTATTTCCTGACTATTATTCTAATATTATATCAATTATTTGAAACAAGTCTTGGAAATCAAACTAGGAAATAAGACACTTAATTTTTTCATGTTTTATATGTGTTAGATTAATGGGCAGAAGTAATCTACTGTAAAGTATGGAGAATACTATATGGAGTACAATTTCTCAATAAACTAAAATGCATAACCTTTTTATTTAAAAATGTTTTCTTTATGGCATAGTATAAGAAATATGGATGGGAACTGATGACAGAAAATGCTTGTGGTGTTTTCTTTGAGATCACAAAAACGTTCCCAGGTTGTATGTGGCATGAAAGAAGTCAGACCAGAATCTGTATTCCCAGGGCACTTCAGTGGCCTTTCAAAAATGTTTTCCATGGAGAGGAGACCAGAATCATAACTAAGATCTAAGACTGGAGATGAAAGGGTAATTACCCACTGAGGAATATACCACATGTTATTGCCGAAAAGCGGAAGGACTCCTGAGAACTCTGCTCTTGATCATCTTGCCCTGTTGGAAAGTGGCATACATTGTATTTGGAGAACATATGATATTGAGCCAGAATTAATTCATTTCCCAACTTTTCCTCTTTAGAGTTTTAATGGCTTGGGGCCAAGTCGATCAATTTCTTTGAGTCTCAATTTTCTTCACCTGTAAAAGTAAGGAGGGAAATCTCTGCCACGCATTGTCATTTTAAGAATGAAATTATACAATTACCAGAAAGTGCTTTGTAAGCAATAAAACATTGTACCAATGAGGTTATCATTAGTAGTTTGATTAGCTGATCACTGTTGCTAATCATGATACATCAAACAAACTTTGCTATAATGGCTTAAATACCACCTACATGACTCAATAATTCTGTACAATGGATGAAAATCATGGCTTCGCTTGTGGATTAGGGAGGCAGTGGTGCTAGAGTGAAAATCAGAGTGTGCGTCCAGCAGACTGGGGTTCCCCTCTCACTCCTTTACTTACTGGCTGTGTGTCCTTGGGCAAATTTCAGAACCTCTCTGATTTCTGATTTCCTTATCTAAAAATTGCAGGTTCTCATTTCTACCTCTAAGTGTTGCAATACTCACATAGTATTTTTAACACCAATCATTTTACAAATTCCTGGACCTTAGTAGAAGCCCAGTAATTATTCTGTACTTCTCAGATTCATTTTATTCTACAAGTAGTTTGGATGTTCAAGTAACATTTTTGAGTAATTCTTATGTGTCTGTTGGATGAAGAATCAAGTTTAGGCAGACAGCAGAGTTTGCAGGGAGAAGGGTAGTCTGCTGCCTAACTGAGAATGACAACTCCTAAATCTGGCCATATATGAAAATAATAGTCTAAATGCTACATGTATAATGCTTAACACTTACTTCTTCAAGAATTGGTGAGACTTCAGCTTCTCTCCTGAAAAGATCCTTTCTATCTGGGTCTTTGCTATCTTTATTTAGTCAAGAATAACTGTCTTCTTTGCCCCAATCATACTTGCCCCCACAATATTTTTCAGACAGATGGGCGGCTTGATTTGTAGTAAGAACTTAATAAATGTTGCTAATGAATAAAGACATTATTGCATCTACAATTGGCTAATTGGTTATGTTCTCATGTTTTCAGATTCATTGCTGTTGCTGCTGCTGATGAAATAACATTAGTAACAACTACCTTCTATTTAGTAAATATGATGTTCCATGCATTATGCTAAGACATGATTTTTTGTCAAATCTTGAAAACAATTTTATACATGAAACAGAAGAAGGCACTTCTTTAAAGTCACACCTAATATTTTACAGAAGGACAGAAATAAGGTAGGGGAGGGAGAGATATATTGTGTTTAATTACCAGCCTATATTAAAATATCTTGTTTGCTTTATTCAAAATTCTATATTGATGTAGTGTTATCTCAGGTTATGAATTATTTTTGCTCGTTGTATTAGTCCATTCTCACACTGTTACGAAGAAATAACCTGAGACTGGGTAATTTATAAAGGAAGGAGTTTTAATTGACTCACAGTTCTCCACTGCTGGGGAGGCCTCAGGAAACTTACAATCATGATGGAAAGCAAAGGAGAAGCAGCCACCTTCTTCACAGGGGGGCAGGATGGAGGGAGTGCAAACAGAGGAAATGCCAGATAGGTTTATAAAACCATCAGATCTTGTGAGAACTCATTCACTATCACAAGAACAGCCGAGGGAAATCACCCCCATGAGCCAATTACCTCCACCTGGTCCCATCCTTGACACCTGGGGATTATGGAGATTACAATTCAAGGTGAGATTTGCATGGGAAGAAAGAGTCAAACTGTATCACTTGCCTTCTCAATTTTTTTTCTGATGTTTTTAATATACAAATAATCACCTATATTCAGCTCTATATTTTTATTCAAGTCATACTTGTAATTCTGTGGTATGTAGCTTTATATTTACTTTATAAACCTCCTGTCAGTAAGACTGGGCTCAAACACAGTCTTTCCATTCTGGAAAAAGATTTGCCATATCCTTTCCCAAAAGTGTTTTTGTCCAGAATCTGGGCTGGGCGCGGTGGCTCACGCCTGTAATCCCAGCGCTTTGGGAGGCTGAGGTGGGCGGATCACGAGGTCAGGAGATCGAGACCATCCTCGCTAACACAGTGAAACCCCGTCTCTACTAAAAATATAAAAAATTAGCCGGGCGTGGTGGCGGGCGCCTGTAGTCCCAGCTACTCGGGAGGCTGAGGCAGGAGAATGGCGTGAACCCGGGAGGCGGCGCTTGCAGTGAGCTGAGATGGCGCCACTGCACTCCAGCCTGGGCGACAGAGCGAGACTCCCTCTCAAAAAAAAAAAAAAAAAAAAAAAAAAGGATCTGAGGTTATCTCCAGAAATCTAAATCACATTGATTGACTTTTTTTGCTTCCCCAACTGGTAGTTTTTTTCTTCTAAAATCTGAAATATTGGCAGAAAAAAAAGTTATATTCTTCAACTAATCAATTTCCTTCTCATGGCATAAGTGATGGCAGTTTGTTTTTCCTCTTGTTGATCTTATTTACTGCCATAGGAATCTGTAGATTAGATACGTGTTGGTGGACTTTTCATCATGTCCTGAAGGACTGTTTCAGAAAGCAAGCAAGCACGTCTTCTCTGTCATGTTCTTCCTTCTATTTAGTCACTATTTCATTTCCTTGCTTTTTATTTTAATAAGGATACCTAAGAATTTAGCGCAGTATCTGGTGCGTAGTTACCACTTATTATAAATCATAATTTTGATATTAATAGTTTTAATTTCATTTTTATTATTTGAGTTGATTGTTTCATGGCTTCAAAGGTGCATAGCTTTGCATAATCGTTTAAGTTTTTGCTTAAAATATTTGTCCTTAACTAATATAGTCCACTCAGAGTTAACGTGCTGTCATATTAAATGCAAACGACATTGTAACAGTCTAGTTCTATTTGTTCCCATGCTTTGTGCTGTGATATTCGTATACAATATTCTAACATTTTATAAACCCCATACTATGGTGGGGTTTATATTTCTCATAGTAATTAGCAGGCAGATATCTCATGTAGTAATTAAGAAAAGGTAGCACATATTATCTTTTACATTTACACACTTATTGACCTTTCCTGGTATTCTTTACATATTTTTTTCATTACATCCATGTTTCTAGTGGTGTCATTTCCCTTCAGCCAGAAAATTGTTCTTTAGTGTTTCTTGCAGTGCGAGGCCGTTGGTGATGAATTCTCTACTTATGGTAAAATGGCTGTAACTTTCTTTTATTTTTGGACAGTGTATTTTCAAGATCTAGATTTTGTCTTGACAAGTGTTTTCCCCCTTTCAACACTGTGAAGATGTTGTTCCATTATATTATAGCTCCTATATATTCTCTGTTCTCTTTTTTTTTTTGAGATGGAGTCTTGCTCTATTGCTAGGCTGGAGTGCAGTGGCGCGATCTTGGCTCACTGCAAACTCCTGGGTTCAAGCAATTCTCCTGCCTCAGCCTCCTGAGTAGCTGGGACTACAGGTGCGTGCCACTGCGCCCAGCTAATTTTTGTATTTTTAGTAGAGAGAGGGTTTCACCATGTTGGCCATGATGGTCTCGATCTCTTGACCTTGTTATCCACCTGCCTCGGCCTCCCAAAGTGCTGGGATTACAGACGGGAGCCACCGCACCCGGCCTATAGCTTCTGTATAATTTCTGTTGAGAAGTCAGTCATATTTCATATCTTTATTTGCATGTACGTAATGTGATTTTACTTCTGTCATGGCTTTCAAGATCTTCCCTTTATCTTTGATTTTCAACTCTTCGGTGTATCCACACATGATCCTTTTTGTATTCATTGCATGTGGAGCTTGATTAATTTTTTGTTTTTTTATTTAGAGATGGGGTCTCACTATATTGTCCACCCTTGACTCCAACTCCTGGACTCAAGGGGATCCTCCTGCCTGAGCCTCCTGAGTATCTGTGACTAAAGGTGCATGCCGCTACACCCAGCTTGAGTTTTGTGCTTTTTAAAATTAGCATCCTGGGGTCAGGGGTGGTGGCTCATACATGTAATCCCAGCACTTTGGGAGGCTGAGGTGGGCAAACCACCTGACTCCTTCTAGAAATTATTTAACAAGGCTGGACTCCAAATCCAAACAGTTCCCTGTCTGAGGTGGGCAGCAATGAAATATCTGAGGCTCCACCCTGTCTTTGCCCTAAGTCTCCCAGGTGCTTCTTTTGCCAAAAAAAAAAAAAAAAAAAAAAGGCATCTTCTATGCTTACTACGCCTAGTTTCAGCACTTTGCCAGGGATTTGCATAGAGCTTTTAAGTAAAAGCTGAAGATCCTCCTCTGTAGTTCCCTCCATTCTATGATTTTCCTCTCATACTCCATACACTCTGGCAGCTTCAAATTTCATACTTTCACTTCTCAAGACAAGAAGACTACAGATAGGCCAGGTGCGGTGGCTTACGCCTGTAAACCTAGCACTTTAGGAAGCCAAGACGGGTGGATCCATTGAGGTCAGGAGTTCAAGACCAGCCTGGCTGACATGGCAAAACCCCGTCTCTACTAAAAATACAAAAATTAACCAGGCATGGTGTGCCTGTAATCCCAGCTACTCAGGAGGCTGAGGTAGGAGAATTGCTTGAACTGGGGAGGCAGAGGTTGCAGTGAGCTGACATCACACCATTGCACTCCAGCCTGGGGGCAAGAGCGAAACTGTCTTTAAAAAAAAAAAAAAAAGAAAAGAAAAGAAGACTACAGATTTCTGCTTGAGTTCTAACTACACAGTCCTGGGTAGACTGGAAAATATATTCAGGCCATAGAAACATGAAATTTACTAAGGGCAATTGTCTTTTTTCCTCCAGTTTCTGACTACTTTTTCTTTTTTCCAGTGCATTTGTATAATTACTGTGTTTTTAAAGAGAGGGTCAAGATTTTATATTAATTATCAGATGATTAATCTAATACATGCTACTCTGCCAATGTTAAAAGAGGAACTCTGTCTGTTACAACTTTTATTTTCATTTTTCTAGTTAAAGCAATTTCTAATGAAGGATTGCTGCCACTAATTTTCTCTTTTCTTTTTTTCTGTTGTTTTATGGTACAGTGGTATTATGGCTACAGATTGGCAGAGCTAGAAGTTCCTGGCTAATTAAGTTAAGAATATAGAATCTTAATAGACACAAGCTGGATACATAGAGAAATAGCAGTTGCAATATATTACACATGGCCTTTCTAGTCGGTTTCTAATGGGGTTCTTAGTTTTTGGCGACACTACCTGGGCAGAGTAAATTCCTACCTCTGATGTGAAATATGAGTCTACTGATACTAGGAGGTAGCAATTCTACATTTTCCTTAGAAATCTGAATCTTGTTCTTTTGCTGTTCTTTTCTGCTTCTGACACGAATCATCCAGGAAAAATAGTTATCAACAATCTTAATATTGGTTGAAATAACTAAACTCTCATGGCCCTGAAGCCAAACTCGTCATTTAAAGATGCCTCATCTTCATCTAGAGTCAGCACACACTCACCTGCATCACCTTCTTTGCTTTTCGTTTTTTAGCATCTTGGAAAAAGGACTTCTCCATAGCTAGACATGGATACTCAATAATTTTACACATTTGACAGTCTGAGAAGGAAATGTATACAAGTGTTTCAAAAGTTAGGCTTTAATATTTCATTGAAATATACTTTACTACTTGCAAACAACAAACAATCCCTTGGCCTATGAATATTAACTTTTATTTAACTAGAAATTTATTTAAATGGAATTATTTTGGGAAAATCAAAGAGTGACAGTGCAAGAGCATTATTTATTAAAGCCATAGGACTTGTGTTGAAATTCTACTTCCAAAAATGATAGCCAGGCGATCAATCCTGTTTTGGTACTCTTTCATTATGAATCTTTCATTGAATCCATGAAGATTTAAATTCTTTTTGGATCGAAGAGGATGCAAAGATAATAAACCTATATATTTTACTAAATAATGCCCTTAAACAAAACAAAACCCTCCTATTATTTCTCACACAAGTTATGTTTTAGCTCCAATCTACTCAGAGATTAAACCCATGTTCATCATTATTATCCTATCATTATCACAACAATCAAATGCTTAAAATAAATGTATTACTTCTGAGAGCCATCTGTCAAAGTTTTGCTATGAACATAGCTGAGAGATAGAATTGGGAAGCCTGATACTGCATGTACTATGGACTGCTTCATCTCTAGTTTATTCGTAGGGCACCACAGGCCATTTTTCAAGCAAGCAATAATCTACGTGACCGGCTCTTTGATCAAAAGATTCTGTCAGACAGGATGACTATTGCAGGTAGCAGGAAATAACTAAAGTGAACACAGCCATTCTCCTTGGCCCATTTAATCTTTCTTAAACTCAGACAAATCTTCATTGTAATCCATTTCTAAATGATGTCTCCTATCATGATAGTAGGTAATGTGAAGGTATGGAAGCATGAAACAACAGATGCAATTGGAGAAATGCAAGGGGCTGGGGCTAGTGAAGGGCATCTGAGGTGCAGTCGAGGAAGATGAGCTTGGAAAGGTCACCAAAAGCCATGTAATGAAGGTCTTCAGTGATCAATGTTCTGGGGAGATGGCCATTTAAGAATTTTGGCAGGGCAGTGACATGATTGGATGTGCATTTTAAAAAGGTTAGCCTAATAGGCTTCTCAACCCAGAGCACTGTTGTTCAGAGTTTGGAAGTGTGTGTGTGTTTGCATGTGTGTGTATGTGTTTGGAAGGCATTTTATACATAAACTTTTTTATTTTGGAATAATTTCAGATCTCAAAAAAACCCCTAAACTATAATGCTAGTAGAGACGGTTCCATATATTACTCACTCAATTTCCCTATTGTTAAACATCTTACATTACTATAGCACATTTTTCAAAACTAACATTATTGGTTCATTACTAATTCCAAACATTGAATGCCACCAGTTTTTCCACTAATGTCACCTTTTTGTTTCCAGGATCAAATTAGGATGTCACTTGCATTAAATGGCCATGTCTCTTTAGTGCCCTCTGGTCTGTGAGGTTACTCAGTTTTTTGTTATTTGTGACCTTGACAGTTTGGGGAGTGCTGATCAGAAATTTTATAGATTGTTCCTCAATTTGGGTTTTTCTAAGATGTCTCTCATAGTTAGACCAAGTTTATGGCTTTTTTGAAAGAATATCACAGATGCAAAGTGCCCTTCTTGTCACATCCTATCTAGGGCTCCATTATATTTTCATGACACCATTGGGGATGTTAAACTTCATCACATGGTTAAGATGGCATTTGTAGGTCCCTCTGTGGAAACGTTACTATTTTTTAATTTCCCTACTCTTAATTGGAAGTCCATCATACATCCAGCCCACCATTGGGTGGGGAGGGATAAAGCTTCTCCTCCTAAATAAGGAGTATCGACATCTACTATTTGGAATTCTTCTGTAAGGAAACTTTGTCTCTTTTCTTAGGAAGTGTTTTTTTTGTTATCAAAATGACTAGAAATACTACTAATTACTTGGTAGGATTCAAGGAAGCTAAGGGTCCTGAAATTTGTGGATTGGTCCTGCAGAGTGAACAATTACGTGTCCCCAAACATCAGTAGCCCATCCTTTGAGAAACAGTCAATTTTCTCAGTGTAGGTAATGTCGTGCATTCTCAGCGTGGATGATGTCACCTCCAAGGGTGTGAAAATTGGTTATTGGGAAAGGAAAAATCTTAATCTTGCTATGCATAAAGCATAGATATGTAAACAGTAAGTAAATAGATACATAAAATGCCTGCAGTATTAAAATTTCATGAGAGACAATTAGAGAAAAATGTCTAAAAGCTATTCTTAGGAAGTTGATAGTGAAAAAACAATTATTGAGAAACATTGGTCTGGCAGAAGAGTGGTGAATGTGTTGAACTTCAGAAGAGAAGAGACTGGGCAAGGAGAGGCAAGGGTATCAATGTGGAGGTTAATTCAGCTGATGCCCAGATCAGGTATATCATGTAATTAAATGAAAATGCTGCTTCTTTTCATTTAGAATTGGCTTGTATGTGATTTTTCAGTTATTGTCTTTTTGTTGGTGGAGGTAGTAATCACTGAAAACAAGGCATAAAGTTTCTCAATAACTATTGCAGGGAAAAATAATACATAATATTTATTTAATCATGTTTTCCAAAGTCAATAATATTTTTGAAATGTACTGCTTCTGTATAACAGCATTCCTCATACTTCACAGTGGTTTCATGTTGTAACTTCTCCCTAGCTTCACAGATATTTTCTGGATAGGTAAAGTTCCTGGGTTATTGGAAAACGAAGGAGTCAGCACTGTGCATTCTGTGATTCTATGTACAGAAAACCTAGAGATATGGCTGTATGATTTCGTGCGTTTTTGTTTAAAAGGAAAATCTGAGGTTAAGCAATAAAATTTATTTTTTAGAAAGAGTGGAAGAGAATAAAAATCAAGTAGATATTTATCTTCTTTTGATTTAATCTTGAGAAAATATATGCTTAGAGAAAATTTGAAAAATAAAGAATAAAATATATATAACATAATTTTATTACACTTTTAGTACATTGCTATCCAATGTTTTTCCATAAGTATAAATATATATACTTTTTTCTTTTTAATGAACTTTATTTTTTAATGACTCCACAATATTCCAACATCGAAGGTATGTATATATGCATTTTCTATCAAATTTTCTCTTTCTTTCTACTCATTATTCAATTTCTTTAAATTCAAATAGCCTCTACTTAATATCACTTGCCTACTTTTATGAGCAGCTCTATCATTCTTCCTTTTCCGACTTCATGACCTTTAGCTATGTGAATTATCTAAGGCTGCCCTTTAAGCACCATTCTTCCATGGACAAAGCGTAGAGGGAAGTTAAAAAAAAATCCCCAAGTCTTATTTAGCACAATGCAAAACTTTGAATGATTATGGAAATGAGTAGTTATATTTAATGCATCTCACAGTCAGATGTGTGTATACATTATAATGACACCAAAATAGAGGTCTTAAATGAGTTCAAGGACCCCAGTCAGGATTTGTGACTTCCCAGGGTACTGAAATAAGTAGGAAATTATATTGCCAAACCACTGATCCTTGAAGAATAATAGGGAGTGGGAGAGCAATAGGAAGACTGAAGACAGAAAAGTGATATCATGATCTTCAAAAAGATGAGGAAGTTATATTTCTTAAATAATGAGCTGTGAGCATGACTTTAATACCCAATGAAGTTGACATTTTTGTTATATTTGGTTGCTTAACTTCCATTCCTACTTCTTAAGGCTATTACACATTTTCTTTGAAGTCTCTCCTCTTACTGAATCTCAGGTCATAGGATTTGGCAGTCATGGTGGTGGCCATGGGGAGATTAACCCCATCCTCTTGCCCTGTTGTGAGCTCTGAGGGACTTAAGCCAACCAGCATATTTTACTTCCCTAGTCCTAGTGATTTTTTGATGTGCAGGTATTAATACAGTTGACCCACAACAGATAGGGCCAGAGCTTCTTTTAATCACTGGGAGGGAGTGGCTCCTCTCTCCAGGAGGGCTAAAGACCTGAGGAATATGAGATCTGGAAGTGGCGAAGGCCTCATGGGGCCTGCAGAAGAGAATATGATAAGTAACAAAGCCAACAAAAAGGATGGAATAGATGGTAGAGAATCGCATCCTTGTGCCCTCACTGGAGCCTCTTAATCTGACCAGGGCTGAGGACAAACTAACTCATCAAATATTCAGTTACATAATTTTGAAAATTCCTTATTTACTTCTTCTACTTGCTTCTGACTACTTTATGGTTTCTGCTTGTTTTTGAAGTCTATGTTTTTCTTAGTTTCTTTAAAAAATGTATTATTATTTTTTAATTTTACTGTACTCAGGAGCATTCTTCCCAGGTAACATTACCAATCTCCATGGTCTCAGTGATAATCTCTGTGTTGATGACACCCAAATATTTATTTTCACTTTCTAAAGTGACAAATATCTATTTCTAAGAGCCCTCTTGATTTATCTACTTGAGAACACTTCATAACATGTTAGCTTTTCACAATGATGGTGCTGTCTCCTGTAATCTCAATCTCAGTTCATAGACTCACCGTCTACCTATTTTTTCTAAGCCCTACTTGTGACATTGGCACCTTAGTATATTCACCCCCTAAGCCTGTCTGTCATCACGGTAAACTAATCATTCTTCAACTTAGCATGTATTAGACCTACTAGGTACCTACAGATTCCAATCCTTCCTCCCTCTGCCAAGATTTTGATTTATTTGGCCTGTGTTGGGGCCCAGGAATGTGTAATTTTATCAAGACTCTCAGGTTGTTTATACACCAGATCGTGAGAAAAATGACATTTAGGCCACAAAACTATTGGAGAAAAAGGTCATCACTTATTACATTTGTGTCCCCAGCATTTAGGGAAATGTTTAATACATAGTGAGTGATTAAAATATTGGAAAAAAACTGAATGGATCTTCAATTCAACAAACTTAAAAATGTCACTAATTCGGCCTCTTCATCATTAAATCTGCCACTGTTTTAGTCTACTGAGTATTGATCTCTGGTATTAAACGTACTAGGATTTCTGAATGAGGTCTATATATCTGTGTTGTTAAATATTAGCCCAAGTTATCTTTATGAAATGAAGAAGGCAGAAAGGTTAAAGAACCAGTAGGTGACTTCCTCATTATACTTCCCGTTTATACTAAGAAACATATCCCTATCAACAGTTTCTCTTTACTACAGTTGATTCCCATACTTACACAGGAGTTACCTTTGCAAAACACAAATTTACGTGTTATTCCCTTGTTATAAACATTTGGGTGGGCTCCACATTTCGTATAAGATAGCATCCCTAAACAGTGATCTCTTTCATGCCTAGATGTTTTTGTGTGTGATTCTTCTTTGGAATGCCTTACAGTCTCTAATTAAAAGTGACAGATGATTGATAACATCCCTCCCATCAAGATCCAGCTAAGTGCTACCTCCTCAGTGAGGCAGTAAACCTCTCTCAAGCAAAACTATTGCTGCATCCTATCCCACTCTGAGAAGAGTTTTCTTTATATCTCTTATAGCATTGCCATGTCGTATTCCATTATTTCCATCTGCATACCCTTTGTTTGCAAGCATGATATTTATATTCCCAGAGTTACTAAATATGTTAGTAGTAGCTGAATATTTAAATCAAGCTTATGAATCAAACTCATTAAAATATTACAGGCTTTTACCAGCAGGTTCCAGATGTATTGCAAATGTGAATGTCTGAAATGCTCATGGCTCGTGATTGATGGTGTTACCAATGTTCCATGGAACAGATGACAAAGAGTTTCCTATAGGAAATGTTACTGGGCTAGCAAAACCAAGGATGTCCACCATACAGTATTTTGAGGATAAACACCAAGCCCTTTAGTGTTACTTGCAAGGGATTTCATTTTCTGGTACCAGTTACATCATCAACTTCATTTCTTTCTCTTATTTTCCTCATATGCTGTACTCTAGCCATAATGAACTGCTTATAAGGATTAAATCAAATGCAGTATCTTTTTCCTCTTCTCTTTTGCATGACTTGTTTATTATGCTTAGAAAGCTCCCTTCTCTTTTCCCTCCACCCTCCCAGAAAATTTCTGAGCTCAGTTCAGGTTTCACTTCCCTGCTTCTTGGTCTGTTGCAAGAGCCCATCCTCTGTGCCTCTAAATGAGCCCATGCCTGAGGCTATTTTACTCTTTACATGGAGATTTATTTCTTTTATGATAAACCCTGAGCTTTATCAGGAGAGATAAAGTCATATGAGGCCTGTATACTCTGTAGCTAGCACAGAACTGAATAAATTTATTAATGAAGAAATAACTAAATAAGTGATAATTATTAATAGTTACTGTACTTGGATAATTAATATGTTAATATATAAGCTACTTAATATTATGAGTCCTTCCAGGCAGGAGAATAATGAGGCTTTATTAATGTCCCCTCCCCATCTGAACACAAAACAACCTACTTTTTCCCCTAAGGCCACTCACTTAACGAATTTTTTAAATAATAGTTCCTGGACCTATGGAATTTGCTGATCAGCATAATTGAAAGAGAAGATCATAGTGTTACACCCAACTTAATATGCATTACAGCATTACTGAACTTTTATATTTATCCTTTGTTGTGCTAAGTAAGAATTAGTTTTCTTATTCTATTTAAAAAAATGATTTGTAGAAAAACTCAGTTACTGTTTTTACAAAAGCATAATTCAGGTCTTAATTTAGATAATAAGCTATATCTCAGAGAGGAAAGAGGTATGTCCCTTAAAAATCATTTTGCATCTAGACAAGAGTAATTGTAATCCAAAACATTTGCAGGGAGACCTCCTGTTCAAGGTGGCATCATCAGAACAATGTAATAGCAAAATCTATATTCACAGCTTTTATTGGGAAGAGATGCTTCAAATTCATCATTATCATAGTTCTATAACCTTTATACTTTCTGACTAAGTTAAATTTGTACATGAAAGCAAAAGACAAATTAGATAAATAGTCTTTACCACTAAGTCTCCTATCAAGAGTGGGAAAAAAAGTTCTGCAAAACTATCAGGATATAAATAATCCTGATTTTTCTTTTTATCTTCCTTTTATTTCTCCTCCTCCTCCTTTCCTCCTCTTTCTTCTCCCTCCCCTCCCCTCTCGAGATCGCAATTGAGATTCTCAATTTAAATTGTAAGATAAAAAATCTTAGGAGAACTTAAATAGTAATTTTTGTCTTATTTCCTTTTTTTGTGTGTTAGTAGTTTTCTGTATTATATTTTTAATGAAACAAATTTGAATTTGCGGAAAACACGATGGTATGCCCACCTCCAAGTACAGGAGTACCATATGTAAGCGAGCCGTTGAATATTATAGTGTTTCTAGAACTGTGTTGTCCGCATATGGCTGTTTAAATTAATTAAGTTTACGTAAAATTAAAAATCCGGTTTCTCACTCATGCTAGCTACATTTCAAATGCTCAGTAGGCACATAAGTCTACCATTGTGTACAAAGTACTTTATACATTGTGTATGAAGTAAGGCATAGAATCAGTTTTTATCCCACCTCTTTTGGCAAAATAATTCTGACCTGCTCCTTTCCTTCCACATTTCACCCGGATCACATCTCTTTGCCCTCAACTTTCATGAGATCCTGTATCTTTCTTTCATAAACGTGCATTGATTATTAGTTACCAAATCTTCACTGCTCTAAGATCCATTAGGAAAAGCACTATTGTAGTAAACAGATTCACTAAGTGTGTCTGAATGAAAGAGTGGATGGGATGGGGTGGTTTGGGAAAAGTTAGGCAAAATAGCAGAAGGGACGTGGAGGCTACAGAAGAATAGAAACAAAAATAAGACAGAATTTTTATTTTATTTATTTTTAAAATTGTGTTTTATTTTAGATTCTGAAGGTACATGTGCATGTTTGTTGCAGGGGTATATTGTTTACTGGTGGGGATTGGGCTTCTAGTATACCTATTACCCAAATAGCGAACATTGTAGCAGGTAGATAATTTTTTAACACTTGCCCTGCCTCTCCACAATTTTATTTTTAGGTGAAATTGTTTATACCCCTAATCAGGTGAATGCTTATTGCCTCTGATCCCACACTCAATCAATGTGACATGTTCTTTCTAAAATAATGTCATTTTGGCATCATACTTGACTGTCTTCTCAAGAAAGATTTGTGTGTGTGTATGTATGTGTGTGTGTCGCTACTTCTTTCTCTATGTAGACACAGTTTCCTTCAATAGCAGGAAAAAAATGATTTGAAGATCTTGTTAGGAATTCATACTGAGATTAGAGAGGATACTTCAAAGGACACACTTGAAGATCCTTATCTAATATACCCTAAAGATAATCACATAAAAATTCCACCTAGGATTGAAACTACAGTTATTATATTCCTTAATAAGGCAATAATTTTCCTTTTGTCCCAACTACAGAATGTTCTTCATTTTTAACTTTCAGATATGACATGATTATCTGACTTTATGAAGTTATAAAGTTGCAACTAAATTTTCAGATTGCTTTTAGTTTTAAAAGAAGAAGAAGAAGAAAAAACCAGTTAGAGCACACTATTTCCCAGGTGGTGAGCAGCAATACTGCCACTGCTTTATTATTATTATTATTTGATGGAATATGATGGATAGAAAATTATTTACCTACTAGCAGAAAAAACATTAATGCTGCAAAATTCATTTGTCTAAAGTTAAAGGCAAATATATTACCCTTTACAAATAAAATGTAATCTCTGCTATTCATCTTTTTCTACTTAACAGTTTCATTAACACGGCATTATTTAGCAATCACCTTAAAGCTCCCTTCTTGGATCTATCAAATACCATCGTTCCAGATTAATCAAAAATTCTTTATTTCAGCTATTTCCTTGTAAACTTCTGTTTGTCTTCTACCTTTTGGTTTGTTCAATTTCCCTAATGTTAAACATTATGACAAATAGACTACGTCGAATTATTTAGGGTTAAGTGGCAAGTACACAGCAAGCTGTCAGTCAGATGGCATTTTACTAAAGACGCTGAATGCATATTTTCCTGGGAATTCACTATGTACAATATAATTAATATAGCTAAAGAGATAATGCTGGGTAAAAATGTGGTTCTAGTGGGATATTGAAGAAAGAAAAGGTTAACATTTTTTTACTGGTGGCTATAAAACTATCACAAAGATTTCTCCTCTTCTCTTGTCATCTTTTTTGGTGTATAGTAGGATAAAACACTTGCAAATGAATAGGTTATAAATTAGACATGTATTGTACCCTACTCAGTGTTAAGTGCTTATGAAGAATCTGATCCTTTAATAAACAATCTACATAATGAGACAGAATTTCTTTGTTCTATAAAATAGTGGATGAATTACAATTTTGATGACCTTGCAAAAATAATGGTTAATTGTAACCATATTCTTATTTTCTTAAGCAAAATTGTGACCCTCTGAGTCTAAGTCCTTTTTCTCAATATAGGGCTTATAACAAGGTATAATTTTCTTTTAATTTGAAGTTAATGCATGAAAATCACAAGGAAAAAAATGAACATAAAGTTACTTTTACTTTTTTTTTTTTTTTTTTTGAGACGGAGTCTTGCTCTGTCGCCCAGCCTGGAGTGCAATGGCGTGATCTTGGCTCAGAGCAACCTCCGCCTCCCAGTTTCAAGAGATTCTCCTGCCTCAGCCTCCCGAGTAGCTGGGATTACAGGCATGCGCCACCATGCCAGGCTAATTTTGTATTTTTAGTAGAGATGTGGTTTCTGCATGTTGGTCAGGCTGGTCTCGAACTCCCTACCTCAGGTGATCCGCCTGCCTCGGCTCCCAAAGTGCTGGGATTACAGGTGTGAGCCACCGTGCCCAGCCTACTTTTACTTTTAAACAAACGATCATTTAGGGAGTTCTCTTATTTTAGGAAAAGAGAAGCTATTTAAGTGGAGAATGTGATAAAATAAACAAAAGTAAAACATGACTTCGAGGTTGGGTAAGAACAGAGAGTTTTAGATAGAAGAATTTAGCTGCATTTTTATATTTTTCCTTATGGTCAGAGAAGTCATAAAAATCCTACTTTAATATTTTAATAGTGATGGATGCTTACTGAGTAAGAAAACCTGTGCTGGACATTCTGGGTATAATGAAGAATAGGGTACATTCCATAATCTTTCTTCTGTGACAGACATACAAAAAAGTTTTAAAACCATCATAGTAAGAATAAGAACAGAATGTATCAGGACATTCAGAGTAGCTTAGGTGAGGATGTGGTTACATCTATCTGGAATATCATTAAAAGTTTCCCAAAGGAGGTAGTTAGGATGATTGGTATTAAAGGAAGAACTAACAGACTGCTTTTGTATGCCAATATGTTATGACATTAAGAGTGCTTTTCTTTGTTTTATTTTACCAATCCATTAAATAAAGATGGCTCTAGATGCACACAACCTTAGCCTAGTGAACATTCAAATGCCAACATGTAATTCATTCAAAATAATCTGCAGGCCTCAAAAGAAGACATTTATGCAGCCAAAAAACACATGAAAAAGTGCTCATCATCACTGGCCATCAGAAAAATGCAAATCAAAACCACAATGAGATACCATCTCACACCAGTTAGAATGGCAATCATCAAAAAGGAAACAACAGGTGCTGGAGAGGATGTGGAGAAATAGGAACACTTTTACACTGTTGGTGGGACTAGAAACTAGTTCAACCATTGTGGATGTCAGTGTGGTGATTCTTCAGGGATCTAGACCTAGAAATACCATTTGACCCAGCCATCCCATTACTGGGTATATATCCAAAGGATTATAAATCATGCTGCTGTAAAGACACATGCACACGTATGTTTATAGCAGCACTATTCACAATAGCAAAGACTTGGAACCAACCCAAATATCCAACAGCAATAGACTGGATTAAGAAATTGTGGCACATATACACCATGGAATACTATGCAGCCATAAAAAATGATGAGTTCATGTCCTTTGTAGGGACATGGATGAAACTGGAAACCATTGTTCTCAGCAAACTATCGCAAGGACAAAAAACCAAACACCTCATGTTCTCACTCATAGGTGGGAACTGAACAATGAGAACACATGGACACAGGAAGGGGAACATCACACTCTGGGGACTGTTGTGGGGTGGGGGGAGTGGGGAGGGATAGCATTTGGAGATATACCTAATGTAAATGACGAGTTAATGGGTGCAGCACACCAACATGGCACATGTATACACATGTAACAAACCTGCACATTGTGTACATGTTCCCTAAAACTTAAAGTATAATAATAATAAAATAAAATAAATAATAATCTGCAGGCTTTTGAATTCAATAAAAAATCAGTGTTAAAACACATAGAAGAAAAAGGTTTTTTTTTGTGTGTGTTGTTAATAATGTGTCACTGACTATATGGGGTATGTTGAATTGTCACTGCAGAATCCCTTAGTCTCTGTAAGTGGCAAATCTAGGGTAATGTAACAGAGAAGTAATAACGAAATAGAGTTGTTTGGCTATAAGCAGGAATTATAGCTGTAACGTACCTATAAAGACCATTTAATTAATTCAGTCGACATCTATCTTAATCACTGGTGAAAATTAAGCCACGTTTGACCAACAACTCAAAACGTAATTCAGTTAGTAAACTATTGAAAACGAATAGGGGAAAAAGTACTTTCCGTGTACTTGTTTTTAAATATTCATGCTATTGAACCATTCCCACTAAATGCATAAATGACAACATAATATTCAACTGTAACAGTTGGTGGAAGCCATTTTAAGTAGCAGTTTAACAAACAGAGATGAATTTTAATTTGCAATGCCAGTTGAGCTGTAATAAAAACTAGTATTCCAGCTGTGGGGAAAAAAAAAAAAAAAAAGACCCACACAGCTTGGTTAGAGTTATTTACAGTTTTTTTTTTTTTAATACTTTAAAGTACAATGAAACCATCTTGTTTCTATCCACACCAGAAGTTTGTTAAATCTCAAAATACATCTTAGGAAATGCAAAAAGCATGTCTCTTTAGGGAAATAAAAATATCTTTGTTGTATTAGATTACAGTGTTCAATTTAGTACAAGTTAACTTAGCAAGCTAAGTGTGCTATAGTTTTTGCACTATTTCAGAAATTGTGAGGGTTACTTTAGAGTAAATGAAAAACCCGTAGTTACTTTTAAAACTAATGAAAAAAGGTACTTTCTAACATTGAGTTCACAAAAATATATACTTTGCATTCAATGCTTACTTGCTTGGTTGATATTTTATTAATAAAAATATTAACTTCTTGTTTATCAGGAGCTCATTTTAGAGAAATTTTTTTCATTCCTAACTATAAACACCAAATAATTTCAGTTCAAATGTTTCATAGATCTATAATCATATTCCCAAAATGATTGCCTCACTTGTAAATAATAACTAGATCTGAGCAAATGGGCATCATACGTTTCCAATTTAATATGACATTTCACTGTGATTTTAAGAAACGAGGGTCTCGCTCTGTCACCCAGATTGGAGTGGAGTGGTGCAATCAGACCTTGCTGCAGCCTGCAGCCTCACAGTCCTGGGCTCAAGCAATCCTCCCACTTCAGCCTCCCAAGTAGCAGGGACTACAGCATGCACCAAAATGCCTGGCTAATTTTACTATGATTTTTAAAATTATGCTGCCACTTAAAAAACTAGTTACTCATAGGATTATGTAGATTTAACAATATAATTTTATTTTAATTTTTTAAAAATGGAGATGATAAAAAGAATAATAAGAAAGAAGAAAAAAGAACAATATTTACAGGAGAAGCCCTTCTCTGTCTTCTAAGAATGTTGAGGTGCAAGAAAGATGCTTTATGTGCTGAATGGGGAGACTATGGGACCATGGATGCTAAGCAAAGAAGCAGAAAGCAAGGCACAGTGCTTTACATGAGGAAAGGGATTCCCTTGACCCTGTGGTAGAACCCAGCAAGGAAGGATGAAGTGGAGAAATGCAGGAGGCATGAAGGCAGGGAAACTAGGGGAGTGGAGGATGGATAGGGGTGGGAATAAAAAGTAAGAGAGACACAGAGACAAGGAAAGCATGACTGAGTTCAAAGCATAGACAGCTCAGTAGAGGAAATGAAGGGAAGAAGACAGATCATGAAATCGAATATTGAGGTGGTTTTGCTTTATGTGTGAAGTGTAAGATCACTTCTCTACTTAGGAGAACTTTACTACAATATTACATTGGTCAGCACACACTTTGAAATAGGATCTGTGGTCTTTGGATTTGAAAATATTCCGAAGCTTGTCCTAAGGAAGACACAGTGGAGAGCTGAGGTCAGCCAAGTAACTAAAATTTAAGTTATGTATGTGCCATTCCACAGTCATCAATGTTTACTTTTCTTTATGTAGAAGAATGTATAAGCTTTTGATATATGATTAAGCCAAATATTATAAAATATTCCTTCACTGATATATCCAATTTTCAAAGGAGGACAAAAACAATTTGTTTTTATTTCCCTTTGATATTAGTGCCCTGCACAGGGCCTGGCACACAGCAGGTACATAATAAAATATTTTCTGAATGAATGAATGCAAAAATAGATTTTTTTTCACAGAATATGCAGTTTTTGCTCTTGTTTGATATTACTATTGTTATCACTGTTATTATCTTAATAAAGTGTATTTGAGCCTTTCAGCATGCTCAGATTTCCAAGTATGACTTTTCAGTTTTATTTGGTTTAAAAATCCGACATTGTAACGGGTGCCGCTACGGCTGCACTTCGAATCACTTAATTTCTCAAAATAGTGTCAGTGAAAACTCTCTATGTTGAGCACAGCCATGCAACAAAAGCCGTAACTTCCTGTAATGAAACCTAATGAAAAATCTCTGGGCTAGATTAGATGGTGTTCTGATGTGAGGCCAAGCAAAAGAGAACACTTAAGAGAAGGCTGTGGAGTTGAAATTACACTTTGTAGAAGAACAGGCAGGACGCATGAGGAACTGAAGGCAGTATACCAAAGCACCAGCGGGGTTATCTGCATTTTTTTTAAACCTCCCTGAAGACTGGCTGTGAAAGCCAACTGCTTCTAGAGAGATGTCAGCGTGAGCTGCAATAGACCTATTTTCTGCGTCCAACATCAAGATGTGTAGTCTGGCAGGCATGAGGGTATTTGTATGGACAATGGCTCTAAGTATTTGAAATAGGAACTGCCATATAATAGTGTGTTACCCTCCAATTCCTGGAGATTCAAAGATAATTTTAAAAAGGAGTACATAGGGAGACGTGAGTAAGAGGTAGAGACAGAAATGTAAGTACAGAGGAAAAGTTAAGAGAGATTTTAGAATGTATCAAGAAGAAAACTTAAATGAGCACAGTGACCTCATATCAGGTCTCTGGAGCTCACACCTTCCAAATTTTCAGGAAAATGAACTGCATAAGAAAATAATTATATACATTTACAATGCAAAGCATTTAACTAAGAAAATTAAATATGTCTTTTAGACACTCAGGACAACTCATTTTCAATACCAAAATAACAGAAAAAAAAAAATCATCAGAATACTGGCTGGTGAATGGATGACCAAGAATGAAATTGGAAGGATTTTCTTGGGTCACTGTATTTATTTAACCAGAATATATTTATTTTATAATATGAGCATGAGACTATGCTAGGCATTTTGGGGGATACCCAAGAAGTAGAAATGCGACTAAATCCTAATTTATGCACAGCCTTATTTCAAGATCAGTCATTTTCTTATAATAAAATCAGAGAGGCGGGGCGCAGTGGCTCACGCCTGTAATCCCAGCACTTAGGGAGGCTGAGGCAGGCAGATCACGAGGTCAGGAGATCGAGACCATCCTGGCTAACATGGTGAAACCCCGTCTCTACTAAAAATACAAAAAACTAGCCGGGTGTGGTGGCGGGCGCCTGTAGTCCCAGCTACTCGGGAGGCTGAGGCGGGAGAATGGCGTGAACCCGGGAGGCGGAGCTTGCAGTGAGCCGAGATCGCGCCACTGCACTCCAGCCTGGGCGACAGAGCGAGACTCCCTCTCAAAAAAAAAAAAAAAAAAAAAAAAAAAAAAATCAGAGAGACAGCCCAGTGTTTGTGGCAAAATTGGCAAAGCTGGCTTCCACTTCTAGCCCTAACTCCTACCTGTGTGACTGGGGACAAGCCGGTAAACTTCGCTTTACCTACATTTCTCATCTATGCTACAGGAATGCCTAAAGATATTCAGAGAAGTGTTGGGAGAATGTTTCCCATATGGTTCCTGGTGCTTATTTGATCCTTACTTTGATCCTGGTGCTTATTTGATCTATCACATGTACCCGCCAAATATGTACATTTATTATGTATCAATAAATAAAGAACACAAATAAAAACTTTCAGCTTTGCCTGCTAATAAAGCAACAATCTGTATACATAATAAATATTTTAATATGGGCTTGGATCAAGGAACCAATTAAGTGCTTTAATAAAGTAGAAGTTAGGCCAACTTAAAAATAGGAAAAATATACTTTAAGAAGTAAATTTTGGAAAGCAAAAGAAACAGCAATAAGAGTTGTGTGGTTATTCAGTGTGTAAGTTGGCACATTTCAGAATCGCACAGCTTGGGTTTGAACCCTGGCTCCACAACTTTCTCTGCAAAATGGGTGTAATAACAGTATCAACCTCACAATGCTGTGAAGACAATACACTTAAAGAGTGAGACGTTCAGGGCTGCGCTTGGCGTGTAGTAAGCACTCAATAATAGCTAACTAACATTGATTGGTATTATTATTCTGACAACTTAAGTCGTTACCTGCCGTGTCAAACTTCCATATTAAATGCCCTCAAGGCTACTGTGGTTATCTTTCCCTATGCGGACCACAATTCAAAATTCCAAAAATTAAAAAAAAAAGTATTTGTGTAAACATTAATTTGGTGACCGGCTTCCTCGGCATCCAGTAAGCTTCCTGAAAGCAGGCCTCATGTTCTCGATCATCAGCAATACTTCTCCAGTGCCTGCCCAGCTTGGTAAGCACTGAAATAACATTGAATAATGGAATAAATGGAAAGAAAAAGATACATGGCTATCTCCAAGGGGTTTGTTTGTTTGTTTGTTTATTGAGACAGAGTCTTGCTCTGTCGCCCAGGCTGGAGTGCAGTGGCGCCATCTCAGCTCACTGCAACCTCCGCCTCCCAGGTTCAAGGGATTCTCCCGCCTCTGCCTTTCCAGTAGCTGGAATTACAGGCACGCACCACCACACCCAGCTAATTTTTGTATTTTTAGTAGAGACAAGAGTTTCACCATGTTAGCCAGGCTGGTCTGGAACTCCTGACCTCAAGTGATCCAACTGCCTCGGCCTCCCAAACTGCTGAGATTACAGCATGAGGCACTGCGCCCAGCCTCCAAGGGCTATTTTTAAAGTGTAGTTTGGCTGTAATTTTTCATCTTCATCACATCGTTTTCCTATTCAAAGTGTGTATGTAAGACAGCACACTGAAGCAGTACAGAATATTTATTAGCGGGCTGAGAAGAAGAAGAAAAGCAGGCCATTTACATGTAAATGTATGCTTAACGTAGCCCCTGATGGAGAATACCCAAAGGGTACCACCAGCTTCCTTAAGTAGTTATTGGAAGTCTAATTCAGGTAGGTTAATTGTAGGGTAGTAGAGGTGTGTGCTGGCCTGTGCAAAATAGCAGAGGGGAGACTGGCAAGCTGCCTCCGCTGGCTGCAGAATATAATAATGTTACAGCATCCGCTTCCTCTGGCTTTCGCATGTCACTAGTCAAGAGTAACTTGGAAGAAATGAAAATATTTCTCTAGATTAAAAAAAAAAACTTTCTCCTGACCCATTAAGTTATTATACTAAGAACAACTTAAGTTGTATCATTGGTCTTAATTAAAACTTTTGAAATTCATGAGGGCCTCTGGGGTGAGAACTGAGACTGTTTTTCTTCCCTAGCACAAGCCTTAACTCATATGCAAGGAGATCTGGCTTTAAATACTTATAGCAACACTTACAAAGAGTGTGCCTCAGGGTACACTTTCTAGCTTCTCACAACTTTGACTTCCACTTCTGCAAATCATGGATAAATAGTATTTGGCTCACAATCTCAACAGATTAGATGAGATGATCAATGAACAACAAATAGTGTAGTGTCTGTCACCTACTAAGTACTCAGACAATGTTAGTGCTGTCTTCCTCAAGCTGGTTGGCAGTTTCTTATAAAGTTAAACATACCTTAAAACCCAGCACTTCCACTCCTAGATTTTTACCCAAAATAAATAAAAATGGGTGATCACAAAAATATTTATGGAAGGATCCTTAAGAGCCAAAAACTGGACAGAAGAAAGCAGCCACAACTATCCATAAACAAATATGTGCTTTTATAGATAAACAAACTGTACTTTTACCTACTGGATGAAATACTACTCAGAAATGAAAGAGAATGAACTACTAATATAGGGAGCAACATGGATAAAGCTCTCAAACATTATGTTTTAGAAGCCAGACACAAAAGATTATATACTATACTATTTTTTAATCTATGCATTTACAGAACAGACAAAATTAATCTATGAGGATGAAAGTCAAAACAGTGGCTTCCTCTGGAGGAGGAGGATCAGCTGCAAATAGAGCAAAGGAAGTTTTCTGGAGTGATGGAAAAGTTCTATAAGTGGACTAGAATATTGGTTTTTGTGTATACCCATTTATCAAATTCCTCAGTTCCATATGTAACTCTTTATACTTTTTACTTTGTTAAGAAACAATTTTTAAAAATTAAAGGCAAAGAATACATCTTTCTAATGTTTTCCTCTTGAGCCCAAAAAGATTCCAGACAAATGGTAAATGAGTACATTTGTTGATGTAAATGTTCTTGCTATATACATGTATTTGCATACCTTTATCCTTTGTATATGTCTATTTATACACTTACAGACACATATACATGGCATAATGCATACTTTACCTATGATACACACCACCCACTACCCTCAGCCGCAACTATACCAATACGTGTGTTCTGGCCATGTCACCTGCTACTGGTTTAACTCCTAAATTAAGTTGTAAACTGCCAGAGGCTGAAGTCAGTTATTTTTCTTTTCCTTTCTCTTACTCATCTACTATTGTTGCCGAGATATAAATTCTCAGTAAGTGCACAGAGGAAGGATACAAATGTGGGAAAAAAAATCTTTTTTTTTTTTTTTGAAGTGAAGTCTCCCTCTGTCTCCCAGGCTGGAGTGCAGTGGTACAGTCTCGGTTCACTGCAACTTCCGCCTCCTGGGTTCAAGCAATTCTTCTGCCTCAGCCTCCCCAATAACTGGGATTACAGGTGCATGCCACCACGCCTGGCTAGTTATTTTTTATTTTCAGTAGAGATGGGGTTTTGCCATGTTGGCCAGGCTGGTCTCGATCTCCTGACCTCAAATAATCCACCTGCCTTGGCCTCCTAAAAGTGCTGGGACTATAAGCATGAGCCACTGCGCCCGACAGGAAAACATCTATTTGAAAACCACCTTTGTTTTCTTTTGAAAGTGTATCCACCTTGGGAAATCTTAATATACATTTTATTTTTCCTTTTTTATTGTGATAATTAGAATTAAATTCCTTTTTGTCAGTAATACTAGACATATACTACAATAATAATTTGCCTTTTTACTATTTTACTATTTTTTACTGACTTGATTTAGTTTTGGATAATTTCTCTTTTATTTCCAGTTTTATGGAGGAGTAATTGAACAATACAAATTATATATATTCAAGATGTACGGTGTGATAATGTATGTGTACATTTTATAATGAGTATCACATTACATTCATTAACACTTTCAGTATTTTCATTACACTGTATATTATCATAGACTAAGAGAAGTCTAAAGCTTGCCTACCATGAATCATTAAAATGTCACATTTTGGCTTCATGATTTTTTCAGAAATGTATTCTATTTCAGTTTAGCCACTTAGGTCTGGCAAGAGAAGACTTACTTTTTTTTCAACTTATATTTATTTGTTCAAAGTTTTTAGAGGTACTCAGGTGGGTATTAAATACTCTCTCTTTTAACTTTTAAAATGTTATTGACCCTGATTTATAGTTTATTGGATAAACTAAGTTTGAATGAATAAAGCTTCAGAAATCTGAAATTTATATTTAATGAGCCTGAATGTTTTAACTTCTAATTTGACCAATGTTAAAATGCTAGTATGAGACCACTTTAATTTCGGAATGTGTTCCATGAAGAGACCAAGAGTACTGGAGTACTGCCAGAAATGCTTTGTAGTCAGAAATTCAGAATTTCTTTCTTTCTTTCTTCTTCTTCTTCTTTTTTTTTTGTATTTTAGTAGAGACGGGGTTTCACCATGTTGGCCAGGATGGTCTCGAACTCCTGACCTTGTGATCCACCCACCTCGGCCTCCCAAAGTGCTGGGATTACAGGCGTGAGTCACTGCACCTGGCCAAAATTCAGAATTTCATATAACATTTTCAAGTCACTGAGTTACTAAACTTCATGTAAAAACTTTTTACTATTTTTGAATTATCTCTAAATTGTATACTGTACCTTAACAAAATATCCTATTTTAATACAGGCAGAAATATAGCCCAAAAAATAAGAAATAAAATCATATTAATTAATCCATTCATACAGCACGTATTTGGGACATGCTTAATACATTTCATTCATCATGTCAGGCAATGATAATGCAAAGTTGAGTGAAATCTGTCTTCACTCTAAAGTAGGAACTGTATCGATAATATATATAGTAGCATTTGTTATCATTACTATAGTCATCTTGATCAAACTGGACACTATGTCTACTATTTCACTACTGTTCCCCAGGGGCAGGCACAATAGCAGCTCCCCAAAGATGTCTACATCCTAATACCCAGAACCTGTGAATATTTGCAAAAGAGACTTTGGCAAATGTGATGAAGTAAAGGATTCTGAGATGGGATTATTATTCTGGATCATCTGGATGGGTACAATGTAGTCATTAATTCTTTGTAAGTGAAAGAGGAAGGCAAGTGAGTCAGTCCAGGAAGATGTGGCAACAGAAGTAGAGATTAGGGTGATATCATTCCTGACTTTCAAGATGGAAAGGGGTCATGAGCCAGGAAATACAGGCCGTCTAAAAAAAAAAAAAAAAAGAATTTGGATTCTTTCTTAGAACCTCCAGAAGAAACTCATTCCTACCAGTACCTTGATTTAAGACCAGTGATACCCATTTTAGACTTCTGCCATCTAGAGATTTAAAATAATAAATTTCTATTGTTTTAAGCCACTAAGTTCTGGTTAATTTATCACAGCAGCAATGGGAAACTAATAACATCCTCCATCCACTGGGCCCCACCCTGAGAAAATCTTCACAAATACAGAAGTTTGAGCCTCAGTTTCTTTATGTTCAAATGAAGACAAAGAAAGTTCAATTAAGTTTCACAAATCACATATTTAATGCATGACTGCACGAAACTAACATCTCATGATATCAATTCTACACCAGTTCTAAACTAGAAATTCCTCAGAGACAAGGTGATGATCCTATCAGTAAATGATTGCAATATAATGAGTTTGAACTAAAGCAGAGGTATGTGCAATATGGGGTGGTAGTGGGTGATGGTGGTTGAGTTAGCAACAGAAACACTCAATTCAGTAACAATGAGTGAGGCCCCTTTAAAAGTAGGTTATTTGTTCTTTTTTTTTTTTCTCTTTCCTTTTTTTTTTTTTTTTTTGAGACTGAGGAGTCTCACTGTTGCCCAGACTGGAGAGCAGTTGCACCATCTCAGCTCATTGCAGCCTCCTCTATCTCCCGGGTTCCAGCAATTCTCCTGCCTCAGCCTGCCAGGTAGCTGGGATTACAGGAATGCACCACCATGCCCAGCTAATTTTTGTATTTTCAGTAGAGATGGGATTTCACCATGTTGGCCAGGCTGGTCTTGAACTCCTGACCTCAGGTGACCAGCCATCCTCGGCCTCCAAAGGGCTAGGATTACAGGCATGAGCCACTGTAAAAAAGTGTAAAACCACTTAAAAGTAGGTTCTAAGA
Organism: Gorilla gorilla gorilla; assembly: GCF_029281585.2. Classification (NCBI taxonomy): domain Eukaryota; kingdom Metazoa; phylum Chordata; class Mammalia; order Primates; family Hominidae; genus Gorilla; species Gorilla gorilla. Next base: position 89,391,980 of record NC_073242.2, read on the forward strand.
CAGGAATTAAGCAGGACTGGTTTGGAAGAAAAGGAGTCAGAAGACTCATCTGATAAGAGAGGATACAGTAAATAAATCAGCTTAAACTAGCCAGAACCAAGTGACAACAAAAGTAGCCTTCACTTCTCATTGTACCCTCATTATAATGCATTTCCCTACTGAAAAACACACCCCCTTCACGATGTGACAGTTTATGTTTGCCATAGCAACCACCAGAAGAAGCCGTACGTGGTTAAAAAAAAAAAAAAAAAGCCCTTCCTAGGTTCCTGGAAATCCTCACCTCTTTCCCCTGAAAGCCTATGAATAACCCTCCCCCTAATTACATATATTAAATGCAATCAATAAAACAGCTAACCCAAGACCCTCCCAGTACATCTCCCCTCTGAGATTCCCCCACTGTGTCTGTAGAGCGGTATTTGCAATAAGCTTCACTTTTCACTTTGCACTTGTGATTTGCTCTTGAATTTTTTATTGAAATCAAGAACCTACAGCTCCCACAACTCCCTAGGGGATTGGAGGTTCTTGCCCAGCATCAGTTCTACTGTCGTCCTATACAATAGATGAAGAAACAGGTTTGTAGTGGATAGGAAGTTTGCCACAGACACACAACAAGAAAGTAGGCAGCCACAATTTTAACTTAACGTTTGTCAGACTCAATCTTTAACTGTTACAAAAAGCAGCCACCTATAGTTTCTGGTAAAGAAATAAAGCCAGGGGTTGGTTGTGCTGGTGATGAAGAATGTCTTTACAGGAAAAAAATAGCTTCATCTAGATCATGAATGATAGGAGGACTTGAGACCCAAGGTTGATTAAAGGATAAAAGACATTCCAGAAAATGAACAGCATGAAGATAATGAAACTCCACATGACTGGCTGGGTGTGGTGGCTCATGCCTGTAATCCCAGCACTTTGGGAGGCTGAGGTGGGTGGATCACCTGAGGTCAGGAGTTCGATACTAGCCTGGCCAACATGGTGAAACCCTGTCTCTACTAACAATACAAAAAATTTAGCCGGGCATGGTGGCAGGAGCCTGTAATCCCAGCTACTTAGGAGGCTGAGGTAGGAGAATCGCTTGAACCCGGGAGGCGGAGGTTGCAATGAGCCAAGATTGTGCCACTGCACTCCAGCCTGGGCAACAAGAGCGAGACTGTATCTCAAAAAAGAAAAAAAAGGAAGAGAAACTCCACAAGACTTTGGAAAACCTCCAGTGGTTTGAAATAAAAAGATCTTAAGGTTTAAGAGAGAATGTATTAGTCAGAGAAAGCTATTGTCAAAGCACACCAAAATATCAGTGAGATGACACAATAAAATTGTATTTGTTATTTATGTCAAGGTCCAAAAAGAGTCCACCTCATCTGCATACTCTTTCTCATGGCTCTCCACCAAATCATGTTTCTGGGATCCAGGAGCTTTACATTGTGTGGCTCTGACATCCCTTAGGTCTTGAAGTCCTTACCAGCCATGTGAAAGGGGAAAAAAGAGTATTTGGAAAAGCCCAGAGGAGATTTTAAGATGTTGGTTAATATTTTCGATGAGTTGTGTAACAGTGTACAATATTTTGTGGAGAGAAAAGGCCCATCTGATTCACAAATTTGTCTACTACTCAAAGCCTCTTACAGAGATTTCAAGAGTATCTTCCTGGACTGGTTTAACATGGCTCATATTCACTGTGGCTAGGTTAGAAAATTCCACCATCCACAGTGCACCTGGGAGCATCAGCCTGGTTTACCTAAAAGGCAGCAACATCATCCTTGATTTATTCAGCTCAGGTTAGGTTTCATCTTCTGAACAATTTTGACCATTATTTTGTTTTGTTTCATTTTTGCCACTGACAGAGTAATGACTAATTAGATAGTAACCTGGGCTATGCAATATTCTGTTGTGTTTTGTTTTGTTTTCCTTAGGGAAAATTAAAAGGATACATCCCTATAAATAAGACCTACATTTGATCAACTTTAGGGGACTTCTATAGTGGCAAAGTAAAACAACGACTTTGAATTAAAAAGGGAGTTTACCTCATTGGATATTTTTCTAAAGGGATATGCTCAAGTTTAAACTTATATTATAGCCCACCTCCGATTTCAACATTGAAATACAAGATGTTTAATAGCCTCACTCTCTCTTTCCTTACCCCATCGCATCACCAGTTTCATTAAGACCATCAGTTGCAGTTACCCCATACCTCAAAAACACTAGAGGTTAGAAATGAAAGACAGCATTTTTATCACTTTGGAAAATGCTATTATACACTTGTACACATTTTAATTTGAAGGGGTTGGCCTTTGGAATTGGAAAGATTTTGCCAGATGTCCAGCCACATAACAAGAGAGGCATTAGTATTCCTATTTTTTAGATGAAGAGTCAGAGGACTATCTAAAGTCTCACAGTTAAAGAGTGGAGCCAGGACTCAAACCTAGATGTTTCTTATTTCAGAGTCCATGAATAACTTAAAATTAACTAATTGTTTTTACTTTGTATTAAGGAATAAATAAAAGTTTTTTTTTTGCGGTATGTTAGCATGTCCTGGGTTTCTGCTTATCTGCATATTTGAGTGGTTCTGTAAGAGGACGTTTGCAGGTTTATTATTCAAAACATGCTTTAAGATTCTTCAATGAAGAGGCTAAACAAGTTTAATTACAGTCTCTGTATGAGATTCCAGAAGGAATAGTCAAGAGATTGTACATGCCATATACTTTAGTGGGGTCTGGAGAGGATGATTACAGAATATAGCATTCTATATTCTGTATCAATTAACACAAAAGACCAAATCAGACCAACTATTCCAACTTCAGAATTGAAGTCCACATATTTCAGCTGAATAAAAATTTAGCAATTGTTTTCTATTAAAATTTCATGTTTTCAACGTTACTTAATCCTAACGGTTATATGAAACCATCATCTCATATTAAGTAAACTCATTTCTATTCTTTCTGGGAAGAAAAATAATAAAACCTCAGCTGCATTAATGCTAACGGCTTATCGAGAATGTTTAGAATAAACACAAAATTGTTATGATATTATTTTTGTAATTTTGTGGCAATATAATAAGGATTAGTATGTGAACACTAGACTATAATAGAGAAATTAAAATCAATCTCATATTTGCACCAGATAAACCTTTGAAAATAGGTTAAAATGCTCCCTTAAATATCATAATAATTGGAATGTATGAATATTTTTTCTCCTTGAAGTAAGTCCCACTTATCAGCCTATTACAGAAGGTAACAATTATGTTTTAGGTATAGGAAGATTGAAGACACCAAAGTCAAGAAATGAGAAAAAGAGCTCATAGTCTTTATATTATAATTTTTTTTAAGTCATCACCTGCAGCCCTCTGGGAAGACCTGCTACCACCAGTAAGAACATGAAGAAAAAGAGGCTCAGTTTCTCCCAATGTTTGCTGTGTCTTGCCTGAACTCTTAACTCCGCTTAAAGAAGTACCTTAGATCCTGCATTTTTGGTCATCAGATATACTAATTCTAAATATTCTTCTTCTTGTTTCTAATACTTGTAAAATATGATTTACTCTGCTTTAGCTCTGGGGTAGCCATATTTCTTAGATAGGAATTCATGTGCTAATGTCAACCCAATTGATATGGTTTGGCTCTGTGTCCCCACCCAAATCTCATCTCAAATTGTAATCCCCATGTGTCGAAGGAAGGAGGTGATTGGATCATGGGGGCAGTTTTCCCTATGCTATTCTCATGATAGTGAGTGAGTTCTCGTGAGATCTGATGATTTTATAAGGTAGTTGTTCCTGGTCTTGCTTGCTTTTTTTTCTTGCTGCCTTGTGAAGAAGTTGCTTGCTTCCCCTTCACCTTCTGCCATGATTGTAAGTTTCTTGAGGCCTCCCTAGCCATGTGGAATTCTGAGTCAATTAAATCTTTTTCCTTTATAAATTATCCAATCTCAGGGAAGCTCTTTATAGCAGTGTGAAAACTAACTAATACACCAATTCATACATCATCTTCAGTAGAGTGACCAACAGTCCTGGTTTTCCTGAGACAGTTTGGATATTAGCACTTGAAGTCTCATGTCCAAGGAAATCCTTTATACCCAGGCAAACCAGAATGGTTGGTGACTGAGCACTTTTCGATATCCTATATCTACTGGATAAGAGAGGATGGGGGAAGTTCTGAACATTATCTCCCAAATGAAAATTTGTTATAAAAAAATATTCTATTAGTAATAGTACTATATATTATGGTATTTATGTACATACATTAGTTGCTTGATAATTTTAGTCTTTTCTTATGATTTGATGATAAAATAAATGATTATCATAAATTGTATTTTAATTTTTTAATTTTTAATTTTAACAATTGTTTCCATTTGAAAAACAAGAAAACATGGGTCTCAGAAATTAAACTAAAATGTCATACAAAAAAAAAGATTGGTTCTCCAACTCTCATGTAGGAGAGGAGATTTGCCAAGTAATTTGAACATCCAAAGGATGTTTGGACCCTGTTCTTATAATAAGGACCAGTAACTTTATTTTATCTATCTATCTATCTATCTATCTATCTATCTATCTATCTATGTATCTATCTATCTATCTATGTATCTATCTATCTATCTGAGAAAGAGAGCCTGGAGAATGTGAATGTCTAATGGTCAAGGGTGGAGATGAAAAACTCCGAATCATTGCTCTGAATTTTTACTATGTTCTTTGTTTAGTAAGCAGTTCATTATTTCTCCTAGGAAACAATTTTATTTAATCTTTTGGAAGCAGTAGCCTACCTTTATTTGTTGCAAAAGAAATACATAGCTGTACATCTGGTACCTAGAAACAAAACTTGTTACTTGTGAAGAACCTCAAAACATCCATTCATTTGAAGTTACATCGATGGACCACTCTTTCCAATCTTAAGATACATTCAAGGCTAGGAGAGCAGAAAATCCTGAACTGTAGTATTTCATGAAATAGAATTGGCATTCAAAAGGACATTTGAAATTCTAAAGAATTCTTTCATTAAGCGAAAAGCAGATTGGTATTTGAAAATATCTGAAAATATAATAATGATTAAATTACTTTAGTAAATGTAATGAGAAAACCTTGAGACTTTATTACCATATACTGGATTCTGCCAAGTCTTTTTCTTCCCTAGAGTGCATAAATAAAAATAAAACGAAATAAATTATGGGGAGGAAACCTCAGAAATTTTAGTGAAGTTAAATTGGCTTTGATTTTAGAAAAACGTAGGCTTGCCAGACGAAATAAAGCAACAATCTCAGGTATTTATTCCTTTTAGTATCCTCTTTCTCAGATATACCTTACTTATAAAACATAATTTTAGTTACATAGTTATAAAGAGTAATTCTAACAAAATTCCTATGTTCCATATGTGCTCAATTGTAAATACGTTACCAACATTATTATTTAGTACATATGGTGTTAAATATAAAACAGTGGCACATGTAATGCATGCATGAGTAGTAAATTTTTTTTATTTTTTATTTTTTAAGGATGTATTTTTAATTTTATCGTTTCTAATACCACTAACCACAATCATTTTCTTTATTATTATTATTATTATTATACTTTAACTTTTAGGGTACATGTGCACAACGTGCAGGTTAGTTACATATGTATACATGTGCCATGCTGGCGCACTGCACCCACTAACTTGTTGTCTAGCATTAGGTATATCTCCCAGTGCTATCCCTCCCCCCTCCCCCCACCCCACAACAGTCCCCAGAGTGTGATGTTCCCCTTCCTCTGTCCATGTGATCTCGTTGTTCAATTCCCACCTATGAGTGAGAATATGTGGTGTTTGATTTTTTGTTCTTGCGATAGTTTACCGAGAATGATGATTTACAATTTCATCCATGTCCCTACAAAGGACATGAACTCATCATTTTTTATGGCTGCATAGTATTCCATGGTGTATATGTGCCACATTTTCTTAATCCAGTCTATCATTGTTGGACATTTGGCTTGGTTCCAAGTCTTTGCTATTGTGAATAGTGCTGCAATAAACATACGTGTGCATGTGTCTTTATAGCAGCACGATTTATAGTCCTTTGGGTATATACCCAGTAATGGGATGGCTGGGTCAAATGGCATTTCTAGTTCTAGATCCCTGAGGAATCGCCACACTGACTTCCACAATGGTTGAACTAGTTTCCAGTCCCACCAACAGTGTAAAAGTGTTCCTATTTCTCCACGTCCTCTCCAGCACCTGTTGTTTCCTGACTTTTTAATGATTGCCATTCTAACTGGTGTGAGATGGTATCTCATTGTGGTTTTGATTTGCATTTCTCTGATGGCCAGTGATGGTGAGCATTTTTTCATGTGTTTTTTGGCTGCATAAATGTCTTCTTTTGAGAAGTGTCTGTTCATGTCCTTTGCCCACTTTTTGATGGGGTTGTTTGTTTTTTTCTTGTAAATTTGTCTGAGTTCATTGTAGATTCTGGATATTAGCCCTTTGTCAGATGAGTAGGTTGCGAAAATTTTCTCCCATTTTGTAGGTTGTCTGTTCACTCTGATGGTAGTTTCTTTTGCTGTGCAGAAGTTCTTTCGTTTAATTAGATCCCATTTGTCAATTTTGGCTTTTGTTGCCATTGTTTGTCATATTTTAGACATGAAGTCCTTGCCCATGCCTATGTCCTGAATGGTAATGCCTAGGTTTTCTCCTTAAGCTGATAAGCAACTTCAGCAAAGTCTCAGGATACAAAATCAATGTACAAAAATCACAAGCATTATTATACACCAATAACAGACAAACAGAGAGCCAAATCATGAGTGAACTCCCATTCACAATTGCTTCAAAGAGAATAAAATACCTAGGAATCCAACTTACAAGGGACGTGAAGGACCTCTTCAAGGAGAACTACAAACCACTGCGCAATGAAATAAAAGAGGATACAAAGAAATGGAAGAACATTCCATGCTCATGGGTAGGAAGAATCTAGATTGTGAAAATGGCCATACTGCCCAAGGTAATTTATAGATTCAATGCCATCCCCATCAAGCTACCAATGACTTTCTTCACAGAATTGGAAAAAACTACTTTAAAGTTCATATGGAACCAAAAAAGAGCCCACATCGCCAAGTCAATCCTAAGCCAAAAGAACAAAGCTGGAGGCATCACGCTACCTGGCTTCAAACTATACTACAAGGCTACAGTAACCAAAACAGCATGGTACTGGTACCAAAACAGATATATATATCAATGGAACAGAACAGAGCCCTCAGAAATAACGCCACGTATCTACAACTATCTGATCTTTGACAAACCTGAGAAAAACAAGCAATGGGGAAAGGATTCCCTATTTAATAAATGGTGCTGGGAGAACTGGCTAGCCATATGTAGAAAGCTGAAACTGGATCCTTTCCTTACACCTTATAGAAAAATTAATTCAAGATGGATTAAAGACTTAAACGTTAGACCTAAAACCATAAAAACCCTAGAGTAGTAAATTTTATGTTAATTTTAAGTGAAAATACTTTTCATAATTTTAGAACCAGAAAAAAGGCTACAGGAGGTATCTGTTCAGATGGGTAAAAGCATGAAGAATTATGTAAATGTGCGGTTTCCAAACCTTTGCAATTGAAAACAAATATAAATACATATATGTATATGCTTATGTGCACATGCATGTATATATGTGTACATGCATATACATATATGTTAGCTATAAAACTCTTGAAAAATCTCTTATGTAAAGAAGAAAATTATAAACATTTCTGATCTTAGGTATAGGTAAGCTTTTTAGATATTTGGATTATTTGGAAGAACAGCCTTGACCCTTGTATGCAGTCATTTGTATACTTTTGAGAAAATTGGGATTATCTTAAACTCATGACTTAAAAATATCTTTTGTTAAATAGCAAAACATTAATATTCCCCATGTCATTATTCTTTATGTAGTACATTTATTGTTTTATTACAATTGATGATAAATTATAAATAATTATATGAGGAATATCTCATTGAGTACATTTTTAGACATTTCCATACTCCATAATTAGGTCATTAGAAGAAGTTTTGGTAATTAGCATTGATGCAAAAGTCATGCTTCTTTTACCCCTTTTATAAATCTATGGTTTTTAAGCTTTACTGTACATCAGAATCAACTGGTAGTTTTGTAAAAACACATGTTGCTGGGCCTCATCCGCAAAGTTTCTGATACAGTACATCTGAAGTAGGATATGAGGATATTCATTTCTAACACACCAATGCTGCTGAGCCAAACCACTTCTCAGAGTGCTGAGCCACTTTGAGAACCACTGTGACATATATAGCCAAATGCTAAAAGCCAAATCATTTAAAAGAGTAGTCATTGTAATGTTAGCACTTGTTGATTGAGAAAATATGTGCACACATATGATTCATGGATCCATTGCAATGACACTGAGGTCCCTTGAGGCAGGTATAGGGTTCCTGTATCACAGGTCATTGATTTTCTTCCAGTTGATTTCAAAACAAAACAAGTCTTCATTTTTCAGACTTTGATATTTTCTGTTGCCTTTTGAACACCAAGTTTGTTTGCTGATGAATAAATATTTTGAGTTAGCTTATGGTGGTGCTGTGAGGCACAGTTAATTTTCAGCGTTGTTACCAATTGTGATTACTAGAGAAGTATATTTTGTATATAAAACAGAATTTGTACAAGCATGCGTATATTTCATTGCATTAGACTTTGAATAGAGAATGAGACAACAGTGCAAGTACAAGAATAAGAAGTATAAGTATATGAAAAAAGAACTATACTGAGTCAAAAGTGGAAATAGTTAGGAATGTCGAAAGTGAATATGAATATATACCCTCTACTGGGTGCGCATTGGGCTGAAGTGATTGGCTCTGTGCAATTATGAAACAAAAAAATAAGGCACGTGTGCATGTTGCAAATATAACGTCAAATGGTGTCAGAGATTTGGCTTTTGTTTTCATGTGTAAAGGTCTCTAAGAAGAAAACCCTAGAAGAGAGGAGATAATAGGTTTCATGGGCCAAATACCAGCCCAAATAATAAACAAGTTATTTATTATTAATGGTTGGGCCAGATCTCTTACATATTCCACCATCATTTTCCATAGTTCTCTTCTTCGAGTGAGACCTTCTCTGATGAAATGGAGACTCTAGTCTGGAAGGGTAACAGGCCTTCTAACTCCCTATTTCTTCAATTTGCAGATGCCTGCACGGGCCCCATCTGATATATCAATCTAATCATTGTGAATAAACCGGAAACTTGAGAGTGATGGCTGGGCTTGTTAAGACAGGACCAGTCATGTTAATTCACCAATTCATTGCCAGAAGCTTACAAATCTTTTGCTGTGCAAGTGTTCAAGAAGGGGAAGAATGAGCAAAACTTTGTCATCTCCCCTTTTATAATGCAGTAATGTTTCTCATTAGCTGTTTCAGTCAGTTATAATTAGCCAATCTAATTAGTAATTCCTCATACCTAGGTGATGGACTGAGACCAGGGGAGTGCAGAGAGCCAAAAAATTAGACTGAATTATCTCATGTCTCTTTGGCCTTGGGAGAAATATTAGAATAGCAGAAATCACCACTGTCCAGTCTCCCCACCCAATGCCCCACACAAACAGAAGCCCACAATTATGTCTAAAGAGCAAGGTGCAATCAGGTGCTTTATAAAATTTTAACTCTCTCCTAGTAAAGTCTATTCAGCACTTTCATAAAAAACAAAATTAAGAATGCCTGATATTCTACGTCTGTACAAATGTGCTCCTAGAAATGAAAAAATGTCAAGAGCTTTTTGAGTCAAAGTTGGGAGGAAGCAGGGGTCAAACTAGCAAAAGGAGAATATTTTGATACATCCTACACACAAATTGTATCCCAACCCTGGCTATCTAACTGGATAATCAGATCAAGAACAGAGCATATGCATGCTTTAGGCACTGATATGCTAGGACAGTGCCTTACACAAAGAAAATATTTTTAGGTTGGCCTGAAAAGTTGTATGAAAATCCGATCTGATTTACAAACTAGGGGACGGGGCCAACATAGTTAATAGAAAAAGGTAGTTGGTTAGCTTAATACAAATTGTTCTAGGCTTAAATATGACAACATGCTAATATCATCTCAGTACCTGGCACATAATACATTTTTAATCTCTTTTGAAAACATTTGTCGAGAGAGTATGTGCAGTGTCCTTTGTGTGCTTGAGAATCAAGAAAATAAGTGTACTGTGAGTAATAATTATGCCTCCCCCTCTCATCATGTATTGATTTAACATTTACTCAGCCTATAGCAGTATTCTCAAAGTGTGGGTCATGTACTGCCCAATGATTTTAGGTATTAAGTGAGAAGAATTTAGGTGGCACATAGATATGGCATTATAGACTTTGACTCACCTAAGAGAAAACATATTCTAGAAATAATCAATAGACATTAAAGAGACTAAAAGGGCATGTCATATTTTATAGCTGCTGTGACTTTCACATCAAATTAATACTTGCTACTCTTTCTCTCTCTGTCTCTCTCTGTGTGTGTGTGTATATATATATATATATATATATATATACACAGAAAGATATAAATATATATATCTCAACTAAGTTGTCTGACTACATGTTCAGAGCCTTAGACAGGCAACAGAAACAGAAAGTCAAAATAGTACTTTTGTTCACAATGTATTTATTTTTATGATTATCTTCCTTTTATATTACTACTGCAAAAATAAAAGTGAATAGAGTGTCTATTGGCCTTAACATTTCCTTTTGAAACACATTTTTATAAGTGAAAATTGATTTTGATTACAGAAAAAGAAATAAATAATGAACAGTGCAAGTAGTTTAAAGAAACCACAAAAAAAGAGTAATGTATAAAAATTAAGTTTGGGAAATTTTGTCCTATATATATTCAAATTCTCTCTTAGAATAGCTAACAGGCATCTCAAAATTAAAACAGCCAAAGCAGGATTGATTCCTCATCCTTTCTACCCCACCTGTCAAGTTTTCTCAGTTCTTTCCCTTCTTAATCTTCTGAATTGCCATTCATGCTGCTCAAACTAAAAATCTAAAGTTAATCTTGAGTCTATTCTTATCTTCATCTCCACAACGAATGTTCCAGAAAGTCCTATTTAATCTACCTCCAAAGCAATCTGAAACCATCCACTTAGTTCCAGCACCACAACTGACACCTTGATCTACCTCCTAATCACCTGGTGTGGCCTGACTCCCAGTTTCCACTGTTACCTGCCAGCCTGCACAATGCATGTCCTATACAGCATCAGTGATAGCTGAGAATATAATTCAGACCCCCACTTTTCTCCGTTGACTTCTTAGTACCCAAAGAATAAAATACAAACCATTCATGGCCTCTGAAGCCCTATTTAATCTTTCCCTACCTCTCAGACTTCATCTCTGTCCTTCCCACCAGCTTTCCCTCATCCACCATGGTTTTACCTCCTTAACATCAAGCACTCCAAGCTTGTTTCTATCATTGAGGCTTTGCAGCTGTCTGTATTTCCTTCCTCGCAAAGTTTTATTCACTTATTTCTTCTTATCATTCAGATTTCACTTAGATTTTGCCTCCACAAAGAGGCTTTCCCTGGCCATAACATCAAAACTATTTGACAAATAATTTGCTTTTAAATTGTCCTACTTAATGGTCTGTATAACACAAATATTTTTTTCTTGGGCATTTATTTGTTTGTTATCTATTTCTTCTACTAACACAAGAACTCCAAGGAAACAGTACCCTAATCTGTCTTGTTTGCTGTGGAACAGAACCTGACACATAATAATAAGAAACACTCAGTCATGATTAGTTTTTATTATTACCATGCTGTTATTGTCATTGGGTTTTTTATTTGACCCCCTAGAATGGCCTATCTTCTAAAACACATTAGTGAATAAATGTGTTTTGGGGAAGTGTATTTGTTCTCTACATTCCTGTAACAAATCAGCATAAACTTAGTGGCTTGAAAAAGCATAGATATAGTATCTCACACTTCTTCAGGTGAAAGGTCTGTTGGGTTAGGCTGATTTCTTAGCTCACAGTCTCACAAGACTGAAATCAAGGTATTGGCCAGCTTACTCTTTAACTGGGGGATCTCAGGAAGAATTTGCTTCATTGCTTATTCAAGCTGTTTGCAGAATTCAGCTCCATATGACTATAGGACTGAGGTCCCTATTTACTTGATTGGCCTGGGATTGTTAGACCCTAGAAGCTAGCTGTGTTCCCTGGCTCAAAGCTAACATAAATGGCCTTCTCATCTTCACATCTATCTGCCTTAATTCTCCTCTGTCTTCCTCTTCTTTTTATTTAGGACTGACTCCAGCCAGAGAAATGTATCTGCCTGTATGGGCTCAAGTAATTACACTGGGCCCACCAGGGGAATCTGCCTATATTTAAAGTCCATAATTTAATTCCAACTGCAAAATCCCCTTCACTATGTAAAATAACATATTCATAGGTGTAATGGTAGGGAGTGAAGTTCATGAGTACCAAAATCCTACCTACTGCAGGAAGTTTCCATTTGAGAGGTCCATCGATCCAAACTTCATTGATAAATCCAGCTCCTGGCATTGTCAGGTGGGGACTGGACCACTTGCCTCATGGCCACAAGATGACTGATGCAACTTTAATCATCATGTCCACTTTTAAAGGCAGGAAGAGATGTGGGTTGAGGAAGCTATAGAAAAAAAAAAAAAAGCGTTTTCCTGAAGTGGGTCTCTTTTCATCCCTCTATCCCATCAGACTTTTCTGTATGTTTTACAGATGAAACTGGTACACGAATATTCACAGTTGTAAAAGAGGTCAAATAAGGAAATAAATGGGATTTTCCAGTTTCTATTTGTAAAAGACTAGCAAGAGAGAAGGAAATTGGTGATAGCTATTGTTCTATTTCTCTGTTTATCACAAATATACTAAGGAAGAGAAATATAAAACAGTTCTGGTTATATTTATTAAGAAAAAAAGTCAGCCAACATTTGTCAAGTTTCCCTTTCCAAGCAGAATTTATTTATTGATGGGCTTCTGGGTTGTGTTACTTGATGCTTTAATATTTCCGTCTATTAAGAAGGAGAGCAATTTTTTCCATGCTCTTACAGATGAGACAAGCCCCTTGGAAACTGAGAAGGCATGGGATGATTGACTTCTGGACCGCATTCTTATTTTATTGAGATGTTAGCATGCCACTCATTGGGAAAGAGACTGCTAAATGACATTCACATTTACCAGACAGACTGTCAAGGTATATTCAGTGTCATTCCCTCTCCAGAATATAAAGAGTTTCAGGTTTGATGTTTCAAAAGAATTTGGCTCACACCATGTAAGCTCCCTGTGTGTTTTCCTGCTTGGAGTAAGCACGGTGCATCTTTAATTTCTCCTCTGAAAAATCTACACATTGCCAGAAAAGTCATTTTCAGTTTGCTCCATTTAACTGCATCTCTTCACCATTATTGGAATTTTTTTTTCCTGACATTACGTGTTTGACCTGCTGGAACACAGTGAATAGGAAAAATCCAGTTAGAAGTCATATATGCAGGCTTAATGCAAGGGATTTTATTTATAGACTTCAGCATTCTCAAATCCCTTAGAATTTGTAAAACATGAAGACGATGATCACATCTTTTCTGTTAGAAAAAAAGGAGCCTTCGAAATACTCTGAATTCTGAGGCTATATTTATTTTAAAAGTGATATTAATTTCTAAGACAGAGATTAAATTTGAATCTATTACTAAGAAACAAAAACAACCTATATTCTATTTCTCACTTTATACTATTTTTTCTCACTTATTTTATTTAATTCTTGCAATAACACCATGGGCTAAAAACATATGATTGCTATACCTATGTTGTAGATTAGGGGTCTATGGTACTTAGTCTGCTTAAGGTCCATAAAAAATATCATAACTGGGTGGCTTAAACAACATAAATTTATTTTCTCCTAGTTCTGGAAGCTGGAAGTCTGAGATCTGGGTGCCAGCACAGTGAGTTTCTGGTGAAGACTCCTCCCTCTGGTTGCAGATGGCTGCCATCTTGCTGAGTGTTCACATGACCTCTTTATGTGAGCACTGAAAGAAGGCAAGTGGACTTTCTGGTGTCTCTTCTGACAAGGGCAGATAAGTCCGTCATGCGGCCCCAACATTATGACCTTATCTAAGCCTAATAACTTCCCAAAAGCCTCATCTTCAAACACTATTACATTGAGGATTAAGGCTTGGTTTATGAATTTTCAAGGGCACAAACATTCTATCTATAATAGGAACAGACCAGCCAAGTATCTTGATTACGATCACACAGCTAATAAGAATGTAGCCAGCATTTAAACCCACAGAGTCAGACTCCAAAATCCTTATTCTTAGTAATGGATAATGTAGCCTCTTTGATGTTCTATAACCATGAGCCTTAGTAAGTGAAATAAGAAGACATGGATATAATGGATCAATGTTTGTGTGGAATTATGAACTCAGAATTATCTTCATTCAACATGTCCCACCTGTTAGCTTATTCTGGGTGTTTCTATGAGGATGTTTTTGGATGACATTAATATTTAAATGCCTGGAATGAGTATCCCAGACTGCCCTCCATTGTGTGGGTGAGCCTCATCTAGTCAGTTGAAGACCTGAATAGGAAAAACCACTGATTCTCCTCTGAGTAAGAAAGAATTCTCCGACCTGATGACCTCCTATTAAGGACCTCAGCTTTTCCTGGTTCTATAGCAGGCTTCCAGCTTCTGACTTGAATTGGGATATTAGCTCTGCAGATTTTGGACTTGCCAGTCTATATAATCTCATGAACCCATTTTTTAAAATAATCAATCAATAAATCCCCCTTTTCTCTTTCTAGATAGATAGATAGATGGATAGATATAGACAGATAGACAGATCGATCCCATCAATATTGTTTCTCTGGAAAACCCCAGAATAGTTCCATATTTCTTTTAGGCTGAGAGTTGTCTGAGTCCTTAGAAGTTGCACACAGATGTCTTTTTAGAAAAGACCTAGGGCAGAAATGGACAATATAAGTGATGCAATTCAGATGAATGTGTCACCAAGTTATACTTAGAGAAGCTGGTTTGCTACAGCAAAAGTTAAATTCAAATAGCTGAACTGGAGAAGCTGTGAGATGAGGCACTAGAGGCATCTGGCACGTTTGCTTATAAAGAGAAGTTATGTAGAAGAGGTTAAGCAAATCACAAAAGCCCTTTCATTCTTCTGTATAAAACTGAAAAAACTAATAATTTCCTTGCCTATTTTAGTTTTATTTTCTTTTCCAAAAATTTAATTCTCAATTCTATTGAAATTTTGAGTAAAAGGTCCACTCTGGATGTCAGAATGGTTGAAATTCAGTATCATCAATGGGTGGAAAGAAAGAAAAAGCAAACAGAATATGATGTTTCTTTGTCTTTAATGACAGAATTTTTATGCAATGCATGATTTATTAAAGGAATTTGAGCCCGTTAAATCAGGACAAGAGAGAATGAAAATTCATATCCTGTTTATAATGAGGCTTTGAAAATGATGCCAATTCATCAAACAGTCACTTGATGAATATTTATTAAGAAGCTACTATACTCCAGGAATGCTACTATGTCAGATACATTAGTGAATTAAATAAATATACTTCCTACCCTCGTGCAGTTTGCCATCTAATGTGGGGTACAAATAACCTACTATGTGAACAGTCTGCTGGGAGACAAGAGGGTTAAGGAAAATTCTCCCGTAAAAATATCATAAGACCTTTGTTCTTAACGAATATAGGGTTTTAATAAGATTCACTTATGTGCAAAATGTCAAGTGCCAGACGCATTCTCTTTTAGCTTAGATCATGGGAATATAAAGTCAACAGACACAATAGTTTAAAAAAAGGAAGGAGGAAAGGAAGAAAACAGCCTTGAATCTTAATACCTACAGTCAATTCTCACTGGAAATTAGAATCTCTTTCCAAAAATTAATCTATCTTATGATGATTTACACAAAAAGAGGGTTTAGTGATCTCACCTCTTACCAGTACCTCCTCTAGTGCTTCATGATAAAGGGAGGTTAGTCACTGCCTCTTCTGCTTCTATACTTGCTGACTTAACTAATTACTTCTCTGTATAACTCTTATTATGAGAGAATGATGGGGCTGCAAATCACCCTTTTGAGCAAGGCTTTTATGCCAAGTCCCTTATAGGCTTCTGTGCAATTTGTCAGGAGACATTGTGTGTTGTGGCAACAGTCGGTGATGGTGTCTAATGCAATAGCCTGCAGCTACTTCAGAAGGAACAACAGTCAAAAAAATGATAGATACCTGCACTGCGGAGACAAGATGTGTAAACACATTCTTTTATTCCTTCTTTCAGTCCACCAAAAATAAAACAAAGAAAATCAAAGGAAAAATGAGCATCTGGTTCTGTTCCAAGAATTAGAGAAAGCAAAACCTTCTTTCCTTATTTCAGGTTTTTACTTCTCCAAAAATCTGATTCTCAATGCCATTGACTTAGGAAAATACAGCTCATTACATCATGGAGCTTCTTTTCTGTCTAGCAGGAGAAATTGACATTGAAACACAATTTCACTAATAAATATGCACCTGGGAATTCACTGGAAATATCTTTGCTTCTTACGTCTGGTTACAATCAATCTCAGCTCATGCAGCTCCACAGCTGTATGAGTTCCTGTATTTTCCCCAAATTTTTATGAGTTCTTGGGGTTTGCTGCCTTATTTTTCCCTCTACCTTTGTACTTCTAGTTTCTCTTATCTGATTTGCTTCCCTACTCTAATAGAAATAACATAAAAGTCAGTTGTTTCATTGATTTCTACCAAAAAATTCATTAAAATCACCATAGCCATCTTGAGGTTGATTTTATTGATGATATTAGGAGTCATGAGGAGAAGTGAGATCTTACAGGCCATGACCTTAGGCAAACTTGCTCAATCTATAATAATTTTCTTTCTCTTATCCACTATTGGTTATTCCTCCATAATAGTATTCTGATTCCATTCAAAGTAGCAGTGCACTCTCTTTCTTCTTCTTTATATATTTTTTCAAGATGGAGTCTCGCTCTGTCACCAGGCTGGGGTACAGTGGCACGATCTCAGCTCACTGCAACGTCCGCCTCCTGGGTTCAAGCAATTCTCCTGCCTCAGCCTCCCGAGTAGCTAGGACTACAGACATGCACCACCACACAAGGCTAATTTTTATATTTTTAGTAGAGACGGGGTGTCACCATGTTGGCCAGGATGGTCTTGATCTCTCGACCTCATGATCCGCCTGCCTCAGCATCCCGAAGTGCTGGGATTACAGATGTGAGCCCGGCCCACATGCTATTTCTTAACTTCTCTTTAAAATGTTTGTGGTAGGCAATTTCAAACTACACTCTTGAGTAGCTTTCTGCCCTCCAGTGTGGGCCGGAGTTATGAAGTCACTTATAATGAATAGGACATGACAGAAATGATGAGCCATCTCTTCTGAGATTAGGATATTTTAAAAATGTTGCTTCCTGGCTGGGCGTGGTCGCTCATGCCTGTAATCCCAGCACTTTGGGAAGCTGAGGCGGGTGGATCACGAGGTCAGGAGATCGAAACCATCCTGGCTAACACGGGGAAACCCTGTCTCTACTAAAAATACAAAAATTTAGCTGGGTATGGTGGTGGGCGCCTGTAGTCCCAGCTACTAGGGAGGCTGAGGCAGGAGAATGATGAGAATCCGGGAGGCGGAGCTCGCAGTGAGCAGAGATGGTACGCCACTGCACTCCAGCCTGGGCTACAGTGCGAGACTCTGTCTCAAAAAAAAAAAAAAAAAAAGTTGCTTCCCTGTTGGGTATTTTCTCACATTCTTTGGATTGGTTGATCTGGGGAAGTCCTGTGGAGAGGACCATGTGAGTGAGGTTGGAAGTGGATATTCTCAGCCTTGCCAACATCACATGCATAAGCATAGATGTGAGTCCTCCCAGAGTTGAGCCTTGAGATGCTGGCAGCCCCAGACAACACTTGGACGGCTGCTTTGTAAAAGATCCTGGGCCATACCCACCAGCCAAGCCACTCTCAGATTCCTAACCCACAGAAATTGTGTAATAGTAAATGTTTATTGTTTTAAGCTATTAATTTTGGGGGATAATTTGTTATGCAGCAGTAGATAATGAATACAATGTTCAATCCAGGCAACTAGATATTGTTTGAACACATTTAAGAGTAGGCATTAAGTATTGTTCAATATATTGAAGGCAGAAAGGAGAATTGAAAATTGTTTGCTCCCTCAAAGAGAATTCAATCTATTGGGTGTAAATTAGGACTCAGATAAACGGAAAGTAAAAAGAAGAAATTTAACCAAGGGAATACACCACCCTTTTTTAACTCATGTCTTTTTTTAGACTTTTTTATTCTAATACCTATTAGTTTTATTAATGTGCTTAGCCCAAATAGTGAGTTTTATAGGAAAACCTAAAGACATTCTCTCTGTGTATCATCAGGTAAGCAGATATCTAAATTCAGCACAATTGTAGTAAATAACTGGGACTACAATATCTTAATTTTTCCTGCTGGAATCAAGCTTATATTTGACAATGTTGTTTTGTGCCAAACATAAGAGGCTTAGCCAGCAAAAGAAAATCTCTTGAGACAGCAGTGTGTTGCAAGCCTTAACTCCATATTATGAGGTGTTCCTTGGTTTTCTTTGTTTTATTGTCTATTGTTAAATGTGTTAGATTTGAAATTACACTGTGTCACCAAGGAGCCCCCAGGCCTGGACACAACCTTGCTAACAGGCTGAACTCTGGAGCCTTATTTTTCATGATCTGAGACTCTATGCTCAGACATATGAAAGCTCTTGCGTATTTCCAGTGTTCCAAGACCATTCCTAACTTCCAGGCCTTAGTATATTCTGTTCCATCTGTCTGAGATGCTCTTCTCCATTTACATGGATGGCATCTACTCATTCTTTAGCATTTAGGTAACACTACTTCCAGAATGCCATTCACAAGTGAATTCAGAGAACTCAACAGTTCCCTTCCCCCATAGAACCTTTTACCTGATATTAAATTATTTGCTTATATATCAGGACCAGAGGTTGCACATCAGAAAGCCCAAAAGTTATGCAGGCTATATCCAGCTCCCAAATATTTTTTTGTAACACAAACAAACAAACAAAACCCCCAAACCAAAACAAAACCAAACACCTGATATTGAATATTTTAAGAGCTTTGGCTCACAAATTCTCCTAATCCACCACTATTTCTTATTATCCTGTAGATGGCTGGCATCCCAGTTTGTATTACTTGCCCACCTCTGCTTGATTTGTATTTGAGACTTGTGACCTTTTGGAGAGAAAAACATTTTTGGTTCACTTTCATGTCCACAACATCTGTCACAGTTCTTGGCACGTTGTATGAACTCAGTAAGCAAATGAATAAATTAATGAATGAGTGAGTGAGCAGTTTATTAATTAATAAACATTTGTGCTTTAAACTCTGTGTAATTAGAGCAATGTCTTCTTTCTATGGTTGATCTCTTCAAACCGTTTGCCAGATTTGTTCTCCATAGGGAGCCATTGATCAACAGTCTGATGAATGAATGGATTTTAAGTAAATCCTAGCAAGCCAATCCCACTCAGTACCTTATATGTTATTTTATCTCTCCACTCATATTCCCTTTTTAAAAATTTCTCTTTATTTTGTCCTTGCAAATGAGATGTTTTGTGAGCTACTCCTCTTAAATGACTTTATTACGTTTTCCCCTCTATTTAGAGAGAAAAACATGTTATAGTCAAAACTCTTATTTACACCAACATTGCCATCAATAACCATTGTTTATTTTTTTAAAACTACCTACTATACCAGGCAGAGCTATTTTCTGGCAAGCGACAATAACTGGATCCAAAAAAAAATTAACCATGGGGAATTGGTTGACTCACCTGACCTAAAAAGTAGCTAGTCTTAGTGATGACTCCAGGAAAAGTACAAACCTTCTAACACTTGTTTCCTCATGTCACTGCATATCAGGTTCTTCTTCAGACCAGCATTCTCACAATATAGAAGTCCTGAATACAACTGCTTAAAACTCAGTGTTCTTTCCTTTCTGCTTATACTATTCAAAGCTCAAATTTAAAATAATAATTACAAGAAGAAGCATCAAGAAAGGGCTGCTGATTGGGTCCAATGATAAACAAGTGCTCTAGGTTGGGCCAATCATGCTGATCAGGAGATTAAAATGGTCTCATTCGTGAGTCTAGAAAGCTTTAGATTGATTGGCAAGTTCTGTAGAATCCCATGAATTGAAAAGAAAGATGTGTGTGTGGGTATGAGCCCTTCTGCACACAAAAAAATCAATAAATATCCATTATAACTACCTCTGTACCAGGAAATGTGGAAGACGTAGTGTGGTCTATGCCATAGGGAAATTCACAATCGAGTTGTGACAGGTCATATAATTATAAGTAAATTGTTATTAATAAAAGTTAAATTGGGCCGGGCACGGTGGCTCATGCCTGTAATCCCAGCACTTTGAGAGGCCAAGATGGGTGGATCATGAGGTCAGGAGTTTGAGACCAGTCTGACCAACATGGTGATGACCAACATGGTGAAACGCTGTCTCTACTAAAAATACAAAAATTAGCCAGGCATGGTGCTTTGCGCCTGTAATCCCAGCTACTTAAGAGGCTGAGGCAGGAGAATCGCTTGAACCCGGGAGGCAGAGGTTGCAGTGAGCCGAGATTACACCATTGCACCCCAGCCTGGGTGACAGAGTGAGACTCCGTCTCAAAAAAAAAAAAAAGTGTTTATTAGAGTCTTAGGCTTTAGGTGAGTATAACTCACTGTTATTTTCCTGTTCTGTGTCTAGCAAATTAGCAAATATATAAAAATCTGGGAGGAAAATGGGCTATGTGTATATGTGTGTGTGTGTGTGTGTGTGTGATATCTATATCATCTATATCTACATCTATATCCATATCTCTGTATCTATCTGTATATCACTTCTCTATCAGTTAATCAAAGTAAGGTCTCTAAAAGTGGAATTGGAGCCTAGAGATAAAAGGTTAGAAATGGGATCATCTTAGAGATAATAGAACCCAAACTGGTTATTTCGTGTCTGAGGAAGGAAGCCCATAAAATTTCACCTCCAGAGAGTCAAGTATGTCATTTTATTATTAGGGGAAGTATTTTTTAAGAAAGTTTTTAAGCTTTTATTACAAACAGTTCTCCTTGTAGATTCTCTTAAAGGCTTCAATGACACCAGTCTCCTAATTTATACAAAACCCAGGTTTATGTGTACTGAGAGCAATAAAAAAAGAGCTTATACAATTTCACTTATGAAAACTTGGCACTCAAGAGTAATCCTGAACTTCTCTTCTTCCCTCACCCTTCATTCAAGGCTTCACCAAATCCTGTACATGAGTGATTCTCAAGAATGCAAAGAAGAGTTCCTCACAACAAATAATTGTTTACCTCAAAATGTCAATAGTTCAAAGGATGAGGCACCCCTTTGCAGAATTTACCTCCGAAGAATATGTCCAAATATGTCCAGTACTCTCTGACTCCATTGCTACCTCATCTCTCCCTTGAACCATGTCCGTCACCTCCTAGTTGGTTTCACTAACTCCTGTCTAGTACCCTGAAGCTCATTCTTTATAAAGCAGCCAAAATGAACTTTCCAGTCTATAATGCTGTGGTTAAAATATTGCTAAAACTTGTCCAGTGGCTTACCAACAAACAGAGGGAAAGGTGAAGAAATAAGCAAATCACACAAAATCACGTCAATTGTGGTAAGGAGTTTGGCTATTATTCTCAGATTCATTCTCTTTCCCTGGCTCTTTGTCTTTGCATCACCTTTCTGTTTTAAGAATATTCCAAGCTTATTCTTGTTTATGACTTTGGTACCTTTCAGTCCTTCTGTCTGAAGTACCCTTTCCCTAGATATGTGCTTCATTAACTTCTTCTTGTTATTCATTTATCCAAGAGACTTTCCTTATCTACTTTGAAATGGGCCCCTCTTCACACTCTCTCATTGCCAATTCACCATCCATTCATAATATTTCCATATTTTAAATGTATCTTACTTTTCATCTTCATAGGCAGTATCATCTAAAATACGATGATTTCAGATCATGGTAAGATTTATATTTCCATTCCCACGCTTTAGAAAAAAAGGCCCTGTGGTGGCAGAATAATGGCCTCCAAAGATGTCCACGAGCTGGACCTGTGAATAGATTGGGATTCATGGTGTTTTAGTTCAGGTTGCAATAACAAATTTCCATAAATTGGGTGGCTTATAAACAACAGAAATTTGTTTCTCACAGTTCTGAAGGGTGAAAGTCTGATATCAGGGTATCAGCATGGTCAGGTTCTGCAGATTGCCTACTTCTCATTATGTCTTCACATGGCTGAAAGGGAGAACTGTCTGGGGTCATTTCATAAAAGCATGAAGCTTCTTGGGGTCTCCACCTTTATGACCTAATTACCTCCCAAAGCCTCCACCTCCCCATATCATCATATTGGGGGGTATAGAAGATAGAATTTTAATGTATGAATTATGGAGGGACACAAACATTCTGTTACCAACCAATGGGTTCACCTTGCCTGCTGCCTAGACAGAACCAATTTATCAAGACAGGGGAATTGCAATAGAGAAAGAGTAATTCACGCAAAACCAACTGTGCAGGAGACTGAAGTTTTATTATTACTCAGATCAGTCTCCGTGAGCATTCAGGGATCAGAGTTTTTAAGGACAACTTGGTGGGTGGGGGAACCAGTAGCCTGACCAATCAGAGATGAAATCACAGGGAGTCTAAGCTGTCTTCTAATGCTGAGTCAGTTTCAGGTGGAGGCCACAATATCTGATGAGCCAGTTTATTGATCTGGGTGGTGCCAGCTAAGCCATCAAGTGCAGGGTCTGCAAAATATCTCAAGCACTGATCTTAGGAGCAGTTCAAGGAGGGTCAGAATCTTGTAGCCTCCAACTGCATGACTCCTAAATCACAATTTTAATCTTGTGGCTAATTTGTTAGTCCTACAAAGGCAACTTAGTCCCCAAGCAAGAAGGAGGTTTGTTTTGGGAAAGGGCTGTTATTATTTTTGTTTTCAACTATAAACTAAATTCCTCCCAACGTTACTTCAGCCTATGCCCAGGAATGAACAAGGACAGCTTGGAGGTTAGATGAAAGCAAGAGTTGGTTAGGTTAGATCTCTTTCACTGTCAGTTACAATTTTGCAATGACAATTTCTTTTTTCTCTTTCTTTTCTTTTCTTTCTTTCTTTCTTTCTTTTTTTTTTTTTTTTTTTTTTTTTTGAGATGGAGTCTTGCTCCATCACCGAGGCTGGAGTGCAGTGGCATGATCTTGGCTCATTGCAACCTCCCCCTCCCAGGTTCAAGTGATTCTGCTGTCTCAGCCCCTCAAGTAGCTGGGACTACAGGTGCCTGCCACCATGCCTGGCTAATTTTTGTATTTTTAGTAGAGACGGGGTTTCACTTTTTTGGTCAGGCTGGTCTCAAACTTCTGACCTCAGGTGATCCACCCGCCTCAGCCTCCCAAAGTGCTGGGATTACAGGCGTGAGCCACTGCGCCCGGACTACAATGGCAATTTCAGTTACATTCATTGAACATGACAAGGAAGAATTGAGGTTATACATCTCATTGAGATTGATAATCAGTTGAATTTGAGATGAGGAGATGATCCTGTGTTATCCAGATGGCACAATGTAATCACAAGGGTCTTTATAAATGGGAGAGGGAGGCAGAAGTTAGTGTCAGTGATGTGATGGAGCAAAATTCGACTGGGCATTGGTGACTTTAAAGATAGAAGGGGGGGCCTCAAACTAAGTAACACAGAAAGCCTCTAGAATCTGGAAAAAGAAAAGAAATGCATTCTCTCCTACAGCCTCTAGAAGGAACATAGCATTGCAGATGCCTTGATTTTATCCCAGTGAGATTCATTCTAAACTTCTGACCTCCAGAGCTGTAAGATAATAAATAAATTTGTGTTGTATTAAGCAAAGATTCAATAGTATACATTTAATACATTTTACAAAAGTACATTTTAAGAAAGGCATGGCTTCAAGTTATTTTCTTTTCTTTGATGAGAGACATGATTAAATAAATATTAAATATTCAACTAAAAGCAAAAAACAAAGATGAGGAAGAAAACAAAAAATTGCAAATACAAAAACAAGTGCAAATACTTTGAAATATATAGATAAATGACATTGATAAAAGTTTCTAGTAGCTGATTCTTTGGAAAAAAATAATTATACCTGGATATTTTAATTTGTAAAATTAAGATAAACAACTTAGAAATAAGAAAATGAATAAAACCATTGATGGAATTGAGATTTAAATGATAAAACAATGAAATTATTTTCATTCTTGAAGTGATTGTATTTACTTCTTTCATTGCTTTTCATCAGTGTTGGATTTATATCAGTGTAATACCTTGTTTGGGGACATAGAAAAACAAAATTACTAGAGCAGATCTTAGGGCAAATGTATCCTTGAAAGGTATCATTTAAGCACCTCTCTCCTCTCCAGTGACCTACAGCTCACAATTTAAAATACATTCCTAATCTCAAAGCATAAAAAAAAGAAAAAAAGGAAAAAATTTACAGTAACAGCACATAGGCATGCTTTCAAACAGAAGATAAAGCTTCTGTACTGAAAATTCTACAACTAAAGACAGCTTAAGAAGACTTCTTAAGTCTTGGGCAAATTGTCCTTGGCAGAGTGACAAATCCCAACAGCACATAACTTCTTAGAGTTATCCCTTAATGTTTGAACTATATTATAAACTAAGAAAATAATGACAAGACTGCAAGTCAACATAAACAAGACAAAAAAGAGGATCTAATCCACTAGCAAAGGAATTGTTCTCTGATAATAAGGAATGACTGGAAGCACTGGTTCCCTTATTGGCTCATCTGTCTAAACAGCTGTAAAGCTTATGGTTTTATTTATTCTTTTGAATGCTACTAGCTTTGAAACTCCATTGAGTAGTTTAACATACCCGTTGTCTTTCTAAATTATCACATCTTACTCCATGTGGCAGAGTGATCACCACAATGATTTGATTTCAGATTGCTGACGGTGAGTGCTTTTCTAGGCAGAAAGGGCTGAATGCTCTGTGTTTGATTGAATTATATGGCCAACCAAATCATTAGAATACAGAAGAGAAAGTCCCTAAATTGGTAGAAGATATACCCCCGGAAGATTCCTCATAATTTGTAATTAACTTAATGCCACGTATTTAGCACAATTGATGATGCCAAAAGCTGTGTGCTTTGCTAGATATTAACTTGTTAAGCGATTGATTTACTCATGAAAAAGTCAGTACTGTTTTATTTCTATTTAAAACAGAAACAGATTGTTTCTACTTCTTTCCACCTGTGTGCATTATATTTCATTTCTAGATACCAGTGTTTCTCCATATCCCAAGAATCTTTCAATGAGATGCTACTTCAGGGCTGCTATACAAGCAAGTCCTATTTTAGTTCTTGAAAGAGCATGTCTGGAAGTAACAGATTACAGTGGCATGTTTCAACCACATTGTTTAGGAGTTCTACAATTTATTATTGTTGATATGAGGCTTAATTTCACACTAAGAAACATAGCCAGGCCCAAAATTTCTTTAATTAAACAATATTAATACATTACATCTATATATATATATAGAGAGAGAGAGAGAGAGAGAGAGTGAGACAGAGACAGAGAGAGAGATCGAGAGAGAGAGAATATCTTCAATGTGCAGGAGGACTTTTACCCAGGGTGCTGATAATTTTATGTTTGTTAAAATCCATGGGAAAGAAAGAATATGTGAACTTCATTCACCATTGACTTGGTACTAATTAAGTGTTGAGAACTTCTGGGTCAAAGAGCAAAAAAGAGGTGATGTGTTATAAGTGGGAGAGAAAGTCCTCCTTTGAGGGTGGGGTGTTTAATGAATATTTCAACATAGCCATGGAAAACACACTTGGACAGGCAGAAATTAAAAGATTGATTATACTCACAGGTCCTACAGACAGGTGGCAGGGCATGTGACACAAGGGGCCATATGGGAGGAACTCCAGGGGAGCAGATTCAACCATGCAGGAGGGGAGTCAAGAAAGAGAGTGAGGACCAGTGGGCAAGTGCCTTGACTGGGGAGTACACAAGTGAAAGGTATGAGGGAGTTTTATGAATGCAATTCAATGTCACTAGGCCACAGTCAGACTGAGGCAAGAGGAACTTGTGGCTGGGACTAGCCTTTTCTCACTAGACCATCTGGTTGTCTGGGCAGGGTGCTCACAGCCTGTTTGTGAGGCTATTGATTGAGGCATCAGGAAAATACAGAGTTGTAAAAATTTATAATACAGATGCTGTCTTTGCAAAGCTGAGTCAAAAACCCTAAATATAAATCAAATTTTCTTGAAAGATATTTTATTTTCTAAAATTGCTAATTATTTTGTCTGCCTCTTTAAGAAAACTAACAGATTTAAGGCTGATTGGATCATTGTTCTTGAGCACCAATATCATAAAACTAGACTTTTTTCCCCACTTCATTTTGCTATTTTCTTCTGTATTTACGGTCATATGGACATTTTTCTAAGAATCACAGTGTATAGAATAGTATTGAAAGAAAGACATCCTTGATATTTAAAAACTGTGTAAGCTTATGCAAGGAAAAAATCTTCAACAAGACTTATATATCTTTATTCATCCTCAAGTACCATCAGATCTACTTTAAAGAGGTGTAATGAGGACTCAGTGAGCTAATACTCAGAAAAGGATTAGCAAAATGACAGGCAGATGAAAATAAATATAAAAATATTGAGATCTCGCTGTTACTAAAAAAGGACCACAATCCTAGTCTAAAACCCTTGGGGTCAAATGTTCCAGAAATTAGAATCTTTTTGCAGATTTTAGAAGGATAATAATGAGCATATATTCTGTATTATATAGGACTGATATATTAACAATTCAATAATTTTTGAATATAAAGACAGATTTTTAAAATACTACAATTGACTTACACCCTTTCAGGTCAGGTTCTGAGACAAAATGAGTTTAGGTCAGGTCAGATTTTGCATTAATAAATTACAAAAATGTATTATTGAAAGATTTGGGATTTCAGAATGGAAGTTTATCATATACATTATAGGAGGCAGCAAATTTTATTTTATTTCTTTTTATTTTAATTTTTTGTTTTGAGACGGAGTCTTGCCCTGTCACCCAGGCTGGAGTGCAGTGGCGCGATCTCAGCGCACTGTAGCCTCCACCTCCCGTGTTCAAAAGATTCTTGTGCCTCAGCCTCCCGAGTAGCGGGGATTACAGGCGTGTGCCACCATGCCCAGCTAATTTTTGTATTTTTAGTAGAAACAGGGTTTTGCCATGTTGGCCAGGCTGGTCTTGAACTCTTGATCTCAAGTGATCCACGGCCTCTCAAAGTGCTGGGATTACAGGTGTGAGTCACTGTACCTGGCCAGAGGCAGGACATTTTAAATGCCTAGCAAACATCTGGCTATACATTGGGTTGAGTGCATGTTAAAACCTCATTCCTTCTTCATATTTCCTCCTTCCTCCTCTTAAAATTTGTCCCATTCCTCACTTCCCCAGTGCTGTGGGCTCCAATCTCTGAGAAACCCTGCAGGAAAGCTCTATGTTTCAGCATGAGTTCACACAGGGTGCTGAACTTCAAAACAGTTTTTACTCTTGGAGTTTCTTGCCATTTCTTGTACAGTGCCATCTTTCAGCCATCATTTCCCACTTCCCCCTTTCTGTGAATTTTCTACTTCCTTTGACATGTTGTTGTTAACACTAGTGATGTTAGCTCCTATCTGGTGATTGTCTCAATGAGCTGAGTTGAACTTACTGGGAATATTCCCCAGCAAAAAGTTTTTTCAAATACTTTCATCCTGTTTGTTCAGATTTAATAATGATTGCAGCATCAGGTAAAGGTTTTGGTGCAAATAACACATACAACACACACACAAATGTGTGTATACAGAAATCTGTATATATACCCATGTATTTCTGTATGCCGTAATGCATAATACATACAAAAACATACATGCATACATACATACATACATACATACATACGTAATTTTCTCCTTAGGGATATAGACTCATGACAAGACTGAGATGTGTCTTCCTGACCTATATTCACTGGAAAATTATGCATATCTTAAGGGATGGGTCTGTGATTAAGCTGCACGGGAGGCAGGAGAAGAGCTACTTCCCATGTCTTTAAAATCTCCTTTGTTGAAGGGCAACTCATTAAAAACAAAACAAAACCCCAAAAACAACTCAGTGGAGATTTAAAACAGTTTAGGCATCACAGTAGATTCTATTCTGGGTCACTTTGCACACCCAAATTGTTTTTTTGAGACTATTAACAATGTCATGCTGAGCAATTTAATACACATTCAGTGGTAAAGCCTGTTACTTTTGTTTTACTGGTTTGAAAAATCATCCTCATATATATCTACCCATGGTTATAAGCCTACTTTCTTAACTAGGTAATCTTAAAGAATAACTTCTGCATGTATGATGGGGATTTTTTATTCTGGGTGACAGAACCTATTTTGCAGGTTCTATTCACACCCAAATTGTTCTTGAGGAACAATTCAGGCATCATTTGTGTGGGCCTCTCACACTCAGAATAGGTTAATAGCCAATGTCACCTTCACTGGGCTATTCTTTGGATAAAGACCATTAAGGGAAATAGGTATTTCAGTGAGTGGCATATTAAAGTTCTAGCCTAGAGCTCTGTCTGCCTCTGGTTCCAATATTTGTGAGCATGGCTTAGTGAAGAAGCTACAGTCAACTTTCTCCAGGATGTAAATACCAGGGAATTTAGCCATAAAGCTGGAGCATGAGAAAGATCAGGGCTTGGAGTAAACCAAAAGAGGCTGAAAGAGAATGCTCACTTCTCACTACTCCATCACTTTCTTCTCTAAGTACCACAAAACCTCCCAATTTTCTGTGTGTTGTCCCGTCCTCATATCAAGCATCCTTTCGTTCTTTTCATTAGCTCTCCAGTCACCCTTATTCATGAGTTTATTAGTTCAGGCCTGGAATCTTGCCTCTGAACTGATTTCCAGCCCCCATGTACCATTTCTTAATATCTATGCCCATAAAATGTTATTTTAGAGTTAAGTGCTACGCAAAGCTTTGTTTCTCCCTAAGCATTTGTATGTTTACTGCATGTAGATTATAAGAATGATAAAACCAATTATCTTTCTCTTTTAATTTTGGCTGCCTGGAAGCTCAAAGCCAAATGTTTGGGTTAATCAAGAGTCTAAAGACTTACTCTAACTACTTTTTTGGCTTTGTCTTTATTTCTCAATCCAGGTCTAGAGTTCACATTATGCTTTGCTTGCCTTTCTTGGCCTAGATATCTTATTTTAACTCACTTGCCTTGTTCCCATTTTGACTTTGGCTGAATGGAACTGAATTAATCATAATCTTGTGTTCATATTGTATTTACATTTTATTTTAAAACATTTTTTCTAATTGCAGTTAATCTTATAATACAATAAATTCTTTGTGGAATGAGGCAAGGTGTAAATAAATAGCTAGTAAGTGGTGCCTTTGCAGCAGGAAGGAAAATGAAGATAAGAGCAGGACTAGGAGGAATAAGATCTAATTACTCTGCATGACAAACTGGGATGAGGATGAGGTGACATTTGCTGAGCACAAGGAAAGGAAAGAGAGGTGGGGGTTGGGTAAGATAGAAAATAAATCACAGTGACCATGGATAAATTATCTGTGTGGGAAATACTCATCGATTTGTAGGAACAGTGAAATGTTATATTAAATATGAGGGTCTTCTGCCCTAAAAAGAAATTTCCCTTTGCTACAGCAAATGTTTACTAAATTCTGCTACAATAGCCTGGAATTAATAGCACATGGAAGAAAAGATGACTTCCACTGTGTAACTTGACAGATAATTGAAATAGGATGGCAAGACTACGAAAGTTGGGATTGTTAAAAAATAATAAAGCAAATGGTAACAGTGACTCACAAGGAAATAGTGAGTCTTCCAGTATATGAGACAGGGCTTGAGTTACTTCTTTCTTCCTTCTTGCCATTCTTTCCTTTTCCTTTGCCCTTTCTTTGCGTCCTCCTTTTTTTCATTCCTATTTTTCTCCCTTCTCTCTTTCCTTCATTTTCTTTCTTTATTATCTTCCTTCCTCCCTTCCTTCTCAGAAAGTGTTTGACTGACTTCTATGTGTCAGAGATTCTGCTAGGCATTTAGATCCCTAGGAGTAAAAAAGAAATGCACGGCTTCTCACATCCTGAAGCTTATATCTTAGTATTAGGTTGGCGCAAAAGTTATTGCCATTAAAAGAAATGGCAAAAACCGCAATCGTTTTTGCACCAACCTGACAGATAACATATAAAAAAATTAAATAAAAAATAATGATTAGAATTTTTTATTAATAATATAATAAAATACTATAATAAAAAATTCAAGAGGAGAGAAAGAGAGAGAGGGGATGAGAGTTATTTTTGTTGGAGAACTTAGTTCTTAAACCATATGACTTGATAATTGAAGTAAAGGAAGGATCCTCAAAAGGCTAGAGGAATTCAGGACATTAAATCTCATTTAAATATTTATTCTCATTAATGGTGTTACAATTGGGTGTAGGAAGGAAAGCAAATGAGTTCATTGTTGTACATTTTCTACTTGGGCTTTGGTTCCCTTATATTCTGAATTAGCTACTGAAAAGTTGATGCCTTTATGTAAAAGTAAATCAAGTAGGTTCTCAAAATATTTTAAATATAAATCTATTTGAATTTTCATCAAGAAACTAAGAATCTCCATATCACAGTCTCCTTCAACCATGCTTTCATTCAATGTATGAATCTTGAGTGTTTTAATTTTAATTCTATTATTTTAATTTTTTCTATGAAGTTTTAAGAAAATTTATTTACAGAAAATATTTTAATTGTTCCAAATTAAGTTTTTGAGCTTCAAAATTAGAAAACATTCCATTAACCCTGTCATGAGAAAGATAAGTTTTAATGATAATTTCTGATTGTTTTGTGCATTAGCCTACGAGTAGCGCCTATCAGTCTAGTGACCCTCCTGACCAAGACATTCACTTTTACTATCACCGGAGAGAAAAATAAGGGAAAGGCTAGAATCTAAAGTTTATTTTTAGACTATGAATGAGAGCATTACCAGTTAGTACTATGTTTTAAAAACTGATGAAATAATAATTATAGTAATAGCTTCCATTTTTCTACATTCAGGTATTTTGCAGACGTTTACTTCATTTAATTCTTAAACAGCCTTACAAAATAAGGATTATTGGCTCTCATTATATGAATTAAAGAAACCGAGTCTTAGAAGAATTAAGTAAGAATTTCACAGCTAAATTGTGTCAATTAGGGAGAGGCCAATTTGCGAATCTATGGCTCCAAAATTTATTCTCTTAACTACTGTGCTACAGAATTGCTGTCTAGCCAAAGATATCAACAGACTAACAAACAAATAGATAAGACTCTCACAGGAGCTCCTGGAAGGTAGGTATTCAGAAAGTACTGAGGAAAGTAATAGGAAAAACTGACTATATCATAGTAATCTAATGGAAAATGGGCTGGGCATGGTGCTCATGCCTGTAACACTAGCACTTTGGGAGGCCAAGACAGGAGGATTGCTTGTGGCCAGGAGTTCGAGATTAGCCTGGGCAATGCAGCAAGACCTCATCTCTTAAAAAATAATAATAAATAAAAAATCATTAGCCAAGTATGGTGGCTTATGTCTGTAGTCCAAGCTACTTAGGAGGCTGAGGAGGGAGGATCACTTGAGCCCAGGAGTTTGAGCTTGAGCTTGCAGTGAGCTATGATTGAGCCACTGCACTGCAGCCTGGGTGACAGAGCATGACCTCCAACTCTAAAAACAAACAAACACAAAGAATAGAAAACAGAAAGTTAGATGTGTATAAAAGTCTCCGAAGATATACTTGGCATTTAGTTCAAGTTGTCATAATTTCAATCCTCATGGCACCTCCTTGAAAGTGGTTGTTATCTTGCTTTGCAGATTAGGAAATTAAATTTAGAGAAGTTAAGTGATGTTACACTTACTGGCTGAGTGAATGGTCTTCACAGAGCCTGGGTCTGTATTCTCTTCTTTAAGATGGAGAAGAAATAACTCCTTATAGAATTATTATGTCTAATGTGAGCATTAGAGGTAATTCAGATGAAATGTTTTTAGAGTAACTAGTGAATAGAAGTCATCTACTAATAATCACAATTTTTATTTATTATTATCATGAGTATCACCTGAAACTATTGCATTTTTCTCTATGTCATGCCATGGCCTTTTACAATGTGGCCCTTGTTTCTTGCCAACAGTGAGTCATCGCCCATGGCCAAATAGAACCTCTTTTTAGAGAACAGGAAACACTGCTGCTATATTTGAACAATATTAGAGGACAATCTTTAGATAGATGAGAAAAATGTTAAATAGTTTAGGAAATTAAGGGACATCTGACATGTCTGTCTCAGATCCTGACCTGCAGGAAGCCTACTTGATAATGGCCCCAGTTGCTGCGTTCTAGGATCCATCAAAGTGGCGCTTCCCACAGCCTGCTCCAAGCCTGTGTCTGAGCTGGGCAAACTTGCCACTGAGAGGCACAGGACTCCTCTGATCAGCAGCCTTGGCTCCAGGACTCAGCATTGCATCTGACAAAACTTTCCTAGAACCACAGTGCAGCCTCAGACTTTTCCTTGACATTCTTCCTTTCCCTCTTGATTCCACAAGGGTTAAATTGGCATTGAGGTCTGATGATGTTAATCTCCGCATCTTCATTTTCCTCTCATAGGGCTTTTCCCTAATCAATCTCCTGCATATCTAACCCTCTTCTGGCATCCGCTTCTAACAAAGAAAAACGAACTATTTAGAGATTCTCAAAGGTCTTGATCTCCATCTCTCGTTATCAACATTTTTGAAAAATTTTCTTATTTTGGATAGTCTATTTTTTTTTGAAACAGTCTCACTCTGTCGCCCAGGCTGGAATGCAGCGGTGCGATCTTGGCTCACTGCAACCTCCACCTCCCGGGTTCAAGCAATTCTCCTGCCTCAGCCTCCCAAGTACCTGGGACTACAGGTGCGTGCTACCATGCCTAGCTAATTTTTTTGTGTGTGTATTTTTAGTAGAGACGGGGTTTCACCGTGGTAGCCAGGATGGTCTTGATCTCCTGACCTCGTGATCCGCCTGCCTCAGCCTCCCAAAGTGCTGGGATTACAGGCATGAGCCACAATGCCCGCTGGATTGTCTGTTTTTTAACCAAACTGGAAAAAGATGAGGTTGTAGTAGATGACTCTTTCAATTGCTTTTTATTTTATAATTCTAGACCTACCAAATGCTCTCTGTAGTTTGGATGAACACATTGTTTCTTATATTTCAGTACTAGATCAGAGTGTTGTTAAATGGTTGTTCCATGTGTAAATTATTCGTTGATCTAATAAAGATTGTTCCATCAAAAAGTAAACACTGCTTTGATTTTTGGCTCATAGATACCAACATTTGTAACATAAGAACGACAGCAACAAAACTCAAGTCTTTGAAGTTTGACTATTATTAACACTTCTGTTCCAAAACTACTTATATAATTATATATTAAAGCATGCAATTCTTTCCTAATTGTTTTTTTCTTCCCATTAAAAGTACTTTAAAGAAGGAAAATTATATGTCCATCAAAAGCTGACTTCAAATTCAACTATTCTATTAGTTTTGAACTAGTGGCAATAGTAACAAAATTTTAAATCCCATCATGCTAGAAAATACAATCTCACTTCTAGGTAGATTGCTTCTTCCGAAGTCAATACTTGATTCTTTGAAGGCACAATAGCTGTATTATTCACCTAAATGACAAATAGATGAAATATAGGGGTTTTAGTACAGAAGAGAAAGGTTATGGTATTTGCACTACAACTACAAGAAGCAATAGTTATTGTTTGTCCTTAATTAAGCGGCACACACTGATAATCCATCTTTATCAGTGGAATGGAACATGAACCTGAGAAACCACAAGATTTAATCTAAAATGGAGTGTTGAGATTTTCCAAAATCTCTTACACATTATCTCAGTGTAGGACTACTTTTGATAATCTTGTTCTAAGGCTATGATCAATGAGAACTTAAAGAAGGATTTAGTGGTGATGATAGGATTTTCTTCCCTTGAAAGATGCCACACTGGGGAAAAATGCATTAATGGATAAGAATTTTTGAAACTTGTTACTTGATAAAATTTTACAATAGACGTTTAATAACTTTGTTTTCAAAGGGCTTTCAAGCACAATTTTCACAGTAATTGTCTTAATATAATGGCATGTCCAACCTTAATATGCAAGAACTGAAGAGATAGTCATTCCAGGTTTTGAGGTGTCCTCAATTGAAATGCAATGAAATTTTGCTTAGAAAAAGTTTGTCAATAACAGGTTTCCTTAAATCCATCCTAGCTGTGAGATGCACGTTCAAATTTTATTAAAGTCACTTAAATTTTAAGCATTTTCCTCACATTTGCAGAATTGTACAAATTTGGGTTCCATTCAAATGAAATCAGGAAGAAAGCAGATGCATCATTAGCGTCCATGGAAGTCAGGTCCAGAAATAAAACCGTGCCTGCCATCCAGTTGGTGTTACCTGCCTGAGCTGTATTTGTGATCAGGTTAGCCATCACTTTAGTTAGAAAAAAATCAATTGCAAAAATATTAGCCATCCTTAGAGATGAAAGACAAGTTATTTCAAGGAATTTGTACTGTTCCTCAACCCCAAAGTGAGGGCTGAAATATTTAGTACTCTGCACCAACTCAGTCTGATTTGGCAGGCTGCACTTAGATTTTAGCAATTACCGCCAACATTTTAAAATTTGATAAAACCAAATGTGGTTGGCCAAGATTCTGTCATTTCCATTTTTAAACCCATTTGTAAGGTACACTAAATCTTCCCCTTCACAGTGGGGAGAGCTGGACTCACTAAATTGCATTTAGGGAGAAGATTTTAATTTTAAACAGAACGTTCTTCTCTGCCTAAGTATTTCTTCTATACACCACGGTAACTATATTTCTCTTGTCTCTCAGTATCTTGCTCTCAAAAAAAAAAATGTGATGTATGTGTGTGTGTGCACATCCTTTCAGAAATCCAGAGGTTTAATTGTGTTCATATATTTCAACTCATTATTAAACAGATTCTTCATTTGGAAAATCTCTTTCCTTCCTGATATCAGTTGCATTCTAGTTCTATGATCTCATCAACATATTTTATCAACAAAGTAACATAGATTAGAAAGGGAAGACTCCCATGTTCTTATGTATTTGCATTTCCAGTTGGATATTTTTAAGATTTAGTGGTCATTTATTCATTGAAAAAAAATTATTTTCTTTTTGAAGAGAGTCTGGCAATAGTTCTGATATCCTTAACTTTGGTTACTATCATGGTTTCAAATTACCATGTCCTCCCCAAACCTTTACAGCCTCTGATCCCCTGTAACTTCAAATGTTTCTTCACTCTTTATCTTACGTGTGTCACATCTTCTTATTTGCTTGCTTGTCTTCTGATCGTCTTCCACTACGGTCACATTTTCTGGACAAAGTCTTCTTTCATGCCCCCATGCTTTCTTCCAGTCAATTATTTTTGCTGAAAACCTGGACTTTGTCTGCCCTCCAATCCAGCTAACATTTTTCTGATTTTATGGCTAGAAAAACTCTTAAGCCATTCATTACTCTAAAATATAAGCATACTTCTCTCTTTTTTGTATCTTTTTAAAAAAACATTTAAGTTCAGGGGTACATGTGCAGCTTTGTTAGTAGGTAAACTCATGTTACAGGGGTTTGTCGTACAGATTATTTCATCACCCAGGTATGAAGCCTAGTACCTATTAGTTATTTTTCCTGATCCTCTCTTTCCTTCCACCCTCCAGTCTCAGGTAGACCCCAGTGTCTGTTGTTCCCCTCTATGTGTCCATGTGTTCTCATCATTTACCTGCCACTTGTAAGTGAGAACATGAGGGATTTACTTTTCTTTTCCTGCATTAATTTGCTAAGGATAATGGCCTCCAGCTCTGTCTATGTTTCTGCAAAAGATATGATTGTATTCATTTTTATGTCTGCATAGTATTCCATGGTGTCTATGTACCACATTTTCTTTATACAGTCTACCGTTGATGGATATTTAGGTTGATTTCATGTCTTTGCTATTATGAATAATGTTGCAATGAACGTATGTGTTTGTGTGTCTTTATGATAGAGTGATTTATATTCCTTTGGATATATACCCAGTAATGGGATTGCTGGGTCGAATGGTAGTTCTGTTTTTAGGTCTTTGAGGAAACGCCACACTGCTTTCCACAATGGTTGAACTATTTACACTCCCACCAACAGCGTATAAGCATTCCTTTTTCTCCACAAACTTGCTAGCACCTGTTATTTTTTTGACTGTTTAATAATAGCCATTCTGACTGGTGTTAGATGGTATTGCATTGTGGTTTTGATTTGCATTTCTCTAATGATCAGTGACATTGAGTTTTTTCATATGCTTTTTGGCTACAAGTATGTCTTCTTTTGAAAAGTGTCTGTTCATGTCCTTTGCCCACTTTTTAATGGGGTTGTTTTTTTCCTCAGAAATTTGTTAAAGTTCCTTATAGATGCTAGATAGTAGACAGTTGTCAGATGTATAGTTTGCAAAAATATTCTCCTATTGTGTATGTTGTCTGTCTACTTTGGTTATAGTTTCTTCTGCTGTGCAGAGACTCTTTAATTAGATCCCATTTGTCAATTTTTGCTTTTGTCTTAATTGCTTTTGGCATCTTAGTCATGAAGTCTTTGCCCATGCCTATGTCCAGAATGGTATTGCCTAGGTTGTCTTCCAGGGTTTTTATATTTTTGGGTTTTACAGTTAAGTCTTTAATTCATCCTGAGTTGATTTTTGTTTTTTGTTTGTTTGTTTGTTTTTGCTCTTTTTGAGATGAAGTTTTGCTCTTGTTGCTTAGGCTGGAGAGCAATGGTGCGATCTTGGCTCACTGCAACTCCCACCTCCTGGGTTAAAGCAATTCTCCTGTCTCAGCTTCCCCAGTACCTGGGATTACAGGTGCCTGCCACCATGTCCAGCTAATTTTTTGTATTTTTAGTAGAGACTGTGTTTCACCATTTTGGTCAGTCTGGTCTGGAACTCCTGACCTTAGGTGATCCACCCACCTCAGCCTCCCAAAGTGCTGGGATTACAGGACTGAACTGTTGCACCCAGCCTTGAGTTGAATTTTTTTTTTTTTTTTTTTTTTTTTGAGATGGAGTCTCGCTCTGTCATGAGGCTGGAGTGCAGTGGCACGATCTTGGTTCACTGCAACCTCCACCTCCCGGGATCAAGCAATTCTTCTGTCTCAGCTTCCCGAGTAGCTGGGATTACAGGCGCGAGCCACCGGACCCAGCTAATTTTTGTATTTTTAGTAGAGACAGGGTTTCACCATATTGGTCAGGCTGGTCTCGATCTCCTGATGTTGTGATCCACCTGCCTCGGCCTCCCAAAGTGCTGGGATTACAGGGTTGAGCCACCACTCCCAGCCCCTTGAGTTGATTTTTGTATACGCTTAAAGAAGGGGTCCAGTTTTAATCTTCTGCATATGGCTGGCCAGTTATCCTACAACTATTTATTGACTAGGGAGTCCTTTCTTCATTGGTTATTTTTGTCAAGTTTCTAAAAGATTAGATTGTTGTAGGTGTGTGGGCTTATTTCTGGGCTCTCTGTTCTGTTCCATTTGTCTATGTGTCTGTTTTTCTGTCAGTACTAAGCTGTTTTAGTTACTGTAGCCCCATAGTATAGTTTGAAGTTGGGTAGCATGATGCCTTCAGCTATGTTCTTTTTGCTTAGGATTGCCTTGGTTATTTGGGCTATTTTTTGGTTTTAGTTTTGGTTTTATATGAATTTTAAAATAGCTTTTCTTTTTCGTTGTTTGTTTGTTTGTTTTATTTTTGTAAAGAATATCATTGGTCATTTGATAAGAATAGCACTGAATCTGCAAATTGCTTTGGGCAGTATGGACATTTTAATGAATTGATTCTTCCTATCTGTAAACATGGGATATTTTTTCATTTGTTTGTGTCATCTCTGATTTCTTTGAGGAGTGTTTTGTAATTCTCATTGTAGAGATTATTCTCCTCCCTAGTTAGCTGTATTCCTAAGTGTATATGTATATATACACAGATGATATGTAGACCATTGAGAATAATTGTATTCTACAAGGTGTTATTAAAAAAAAATAGGTGGTAAGCTGGATTTGCTTGACAAGTTGTAGTTGCTGAGTCCTACTCTAGATGATCACATGCCAAAGTGTTTTGTCCAGAACATTATATATATGAACTGCTCCATGTAAAAAAGGATCCCTTGATCAATAAGTTTAGAGAATAAAATATACACATATCAGGGATTTCAATTATGCAAAAAACTATGACATTGAAAGGACTTTACCTTTACTTACTTATTTCATTTTTAATCATATTGGACTATGCAATCTTTATTTTAAATTTTATAACTCTTAATATGTTAAAGGCATTGAACCATGTTTTCCAGTGGAAGTCTTGAATCTGTCCCTGCTTCTCTATCTCACTGCCACTGATCTGGTTCAGTTCCTTGGTTTTCCTTTCCTTTATATTTCATTTTGTTTTGTTGTTCTGTTTTATTTATCTCAAAAAATAATGCATGCATATGAGAAAAAAACTGAAAAGTAACAAAAGTTGTCTTATAAAAAGTAGATCCCTTCCGCCTTAGAGCCCTAAATCCTACTGCAGAGTCAAATGGTATTGGTTTTGTGTGTATCTACTATTTTCTTACACATATAAAAGCAAAATATGAATGTGTGTGTGCATGTATGCATTCTTTTGATCTCTTTCTTTCACATGAGTTTGGGGATTCTATAAAAATATATAAATTGGAAACTTTCAGTGTTCTATTGGCTGAAGACAGAACCAGAACTCTTATATGGAGAAAAATGTATAACATTCCAATTAGAATTTGATCATTTCCTATCTCCAGACCCATTTCCTACTACTCTCCCTTTAATAGCACTTAGATTTTATGGACCTCAGTTTTCCTATCTGTAAAATGGAAGGAGGAGAGGAAATAATAACAGTATTATCGTACATATTTTATGGGTATTAATGAGGTCTTGTCTATAAAATATTAAGCACATAATAAGTATTCAATAGATGGTGGCTACAGGATAGTGATGATAGGAGTGGTGTTACACGTAATGTGTGGGAGCCATTGTACAGTTGAGGTATTGCCAACAAGGGTCTGATATTTCATGGCATTCTGGAGTTTAAAAACCATTTGAAGTGTGTAATCCCATTTAATCCTTATTCTCCAATTATTTATATATCTATTCTTCCAATCATGAGACAGAAACATAGTAAGAATTCAAATGTTAGACAATATTAACAAGAATTTCAAGGAACTTATATTCTAGGATGGGAAATAGATGGTAAATAAACCAATGTATCAATTTAATAATTGTCTATTATGGTGAGGACTCTGCAGGCAATAAAGAAGATTGCATAGTACGAGTTAAAGGGTGGTTTGCTGTTATAGATAGCTAGGCTGGAGCTGTACTTTATGTGGGCACCAATCTCATAAAATATAAAATGTCATTGGTGGCTCTGGGGTTGGGTGACCAAAGTGGACATGTTGAATCTTAAGGGCTCCAGGAATATTCTTGGAACATATTTTAAACTATACTCAGAAAATAAAAGTAATTCAAATTCTTACAGAATTTATTTATTTCCTTTAGGACTTGAGGAACTTAGTGAAACAAGACAGTCTCTTGCCATAGACTGTTGGTGGAAGGATGAAAGTTTGTAATAGAACAAATCAACAGGAAAAGAAACTCCAACTAACTTTTTGATTAAGTGCAACAGTGCAAAAGCACAAATGGCAAAAACAACTTATCCAAAGCTGCTGCTGCTTCTCTTCAATGCTTTTTATTTTATTTTTTCCCCAAGGTCTGGCTCTGTTGCTCAGTCTGGAGTGCAGTGGTGCAGTGGCACAATCTTGGCTAACTGCAACCTCTGTGCCTCCCAGGCTCAAGTGATCCTCCTACCTCAGCCTCCCAAGTAGCTGGAACTACAGGTGCATGCCACCATACCCAGCTAATTTTTATACTTTTTTGGTAGACACTAGATACAGGATTTTGCCATGTTGCCCAGGCTGGTCTCGAACTCCTGGGTTTAAGTGATCCTCCAGTCTCAGCCTCCCAAAGTGCTGGAATTGCAGCTGTGACCCACCGTGTCCAGCTTCTTCAATACTTCTTAACAGACATTTGGGTGACAGAATGAGAGAAAGTGCAATATCCTTTTCAGGAAAGGTTGGCTCATTCCACTTTTGCTGGGATGTAATATATATTTTGGGAAGAAATATGTAGTCAAATTAGAACATATTAAGTAGAAGTTTAGAATTGTGTAATAAATTTTGGCCATTTTTTCTGTAGACAAAAGGAAGTCATTGAATCATTTTCTAATTACCCAGAGCATTTACTAAAAAAAGAAATACTGTGTAGCTCTTACAAGCATTACTTATATTATAGGCACTTTCTATCCATTTCTCTATGAACCCACATAGCAACCTCAAAAAGTAAACATTAATATCTCTACTTTACAAGTGAAGAAACACCACTAAGTCTTTGAGATAAACAGGAAACAATGTTCTGCAACCTGTATTTCAGTCCTGATGTGCAGATGTATATATTGTCTACCACCTCAGTTCCTTAAATACATAGATTCTCACCATATACCGATTGCTGTCAATATGGTTTCCCATCAAAGCAGCACCATGAATGGTGTTTATGTTCTTTGCCAATGTTGCTCTATTTTATTTATAGCTGAATAGTATAGAATCTTTTAAATATAAGTTAGCTTCATTATATATCTGTATCTATATATATGTGTGTATATATATGTGTGTATATATATGTGTGTGTATATATGTGTGTGTGTGTGTATATATACACACACACACACACAGATATCTCAAAATTCTGAGGTTCTTCTGACCCATTTGAAGGCTGGACTCCAATTAGGTACAGAGTAATCAGAGCGAGGGGCTGCAGGAGTGTCCATGTTGGGAGAGAGCTTTGCACACATGGATAGGAAAGATACAGTGGAGAGGTGTGTGCATCAGCAGCCCTGGTGGCGGACATTAGTAAGGATTACAGGAACAGGTTGTGACCATGCAGAGTCTTCAGTGACAAAAACATTTTCAGCCATGGGTAGGATTATCTGTGAGCAGGGCCAGCAGGTGCTCATATAATCTTTAGCAGAATAAAAGGTATTTAAAAGTCAGAAACGTGCGTGTGTGTGTGCATGCATGCACACACACATGCATGTGTGTGTGTGAAATATTCTTAATTTGAGTGAAAAACACCATTACCTTTTTCCTGTGTGCTTTTGATTTTTTTAGTCTTAAATGTTGTGCCACTGTCTGCTACTGGGAAACTCCTATTAACTTTCCAAACTCAGCTCCATCATAAACTCTTCCAAGAAGTCTTCCTTGATGCCACTCACAATCCTTTCCTGTTCACTT
Source organism: Gorilla gorilla gorilla (assembly GCF_029281585.2). Lineage (NCBI taxonomy): Eukaryota > Metazoa > Chordata > Mammalia > Primates > Hominidae > Gorilla > Gorilla gorilla. The sequence goes on from NC_073242.2 coordinate 89,433,422, forward strand.
TGCACATTCCTCTATTTGTGTGCTTTCCACACCACACTAAATGTTGTTTATCTGACTGTCTCTCTTAAATCTAAAGCTGCTGAGGACAGGGCCAGTGCCTTATTCATCCTCTGTTCCACATATCGGTATCTGTAGATATAGCAAAAATACTCTGTCTTGAATTGAATTAAACAAATGGTAAATTAATAGATGCAATTTCACCATAGGAAGGCGCAAGTGGGGTTAATTAGTAAAAGATTCTAAGAAACAGTGGATGAAACATCAAGTGCAGTTTTTCCTCTCAAATCCAGTTCTTTGCCCTCCCTCCCATTTCCTGATTTGTGATGAAAGATGTAAAGCTGTTGGGCTTTTATGAATCTTGCCACTAGCCTCCAAAACCTTTCAAATATGATTCAATTTCATGCAGACAGAGACTCAGAGCAACTTGGCAGTTAACAGCTAATGGCTTTTAAGGGTTTAAGTCAGCCCTAAACATTACTCCAATGAGTTTTTGTGGTTTAATTACCTTAAAACATTAAGTAGTCAAGGAGTCCATCAGTACACATGCATTTAGAGATATCAAATGTGTGCTGTTCACAAATACAGCCTTGAAGGTGTGTAATACAGTATCTTATTTTGCCAAAAAAGCATGTAAAAATAGTTTAAGTCTACCTATTTGAGGCTAATGATGTGTGCCATCATTAAGCTGGAAAAAATGCTTAACTCAAAAATTATTCTTTAAACAGCAAGGAAGAGCTTTACAACGCAAGGGACAGAGCGATTTCTGCCTTACCGTATTCTCCCCCATACCATGTTAATTTTAAGCAGTGCACCTAGAGGCTAAGATGCCCGACTCTGGATTTCAACAGCTCTGAGTTCGTATCCCACTTCTGCAATTTGTAGGAAAGTAAAGTAATAAGATAATACGTTTGTGGAGAATAATGATAATAATTATTCAGCTGGGATTTTGTGAATATTTTATGAAATTATGCATGTAAAGATGTTAATAATAATAGATAATATATGCTAGGCAGTCTTTGATTTTAAAAGCCTATTCTTGAGGACATGGAGGAAAGGAAAAAAATGAGTTTGAAGGGTCAGTATCCAATTTTAAGGCTGTAAAAATGAGCTTAATATCTCCATTGTGATTTTCCTTATTCAGACTGTAATTAAAGAAACTAACGATTGTCACTTATTTTATGCACCGTTTGAGATGTTTTCTTCTCCAAAACTCATTTCCATCCTTGGACTCACAATAATAACTTCATTACTCTTTTCAAGTCAAATCACATCCCAATCTCAACCATTCAAATTGGCCTAAGATCCCACACTAACAAAATGTTAATATATATGAGTAATGCATTTTGGGTTCAGAGATAGGAAGAGAAACCTTCAGGGAGGCAGAAATGAGTTATTGACCTGCTATAGAATGTGTCATTTGGAGAGAACCGCACTGTAGAAAGAGATGATTCAAATGCCTGATTTCAAGGGGCAATGCAATCTAGTTTACTAATCTCTCATTATACTAAGGTGAGGCTTTTATGAACACTGCTCATTAGCATCTCAATAGCATTAAAAATCCAGATAATGGGTGACAATTTTATTCTTATTACTAAGCAATTCCAAAAATTTTCATTCATTAATCCATCATTCAAAAATTAAGAATGGCGAAAGGTAAAAGCAGATCATTTGAACCATATACATTTGAACCATATAGACATGGGCATTATATGTTACTTATTGTTTGTTTATTTATTTATTTATTTATTGAGATGGAGTTTCATTCTTGTTGCCCAGGTTGGAGTGCAATGGCGCGATCTCAGCTCATTGCAACCTCCACCTCCAGGGTTCAAGCGATTCTCCTGTCTCAGCCTCTCCAGTAGCTGGGTCTACAGGCGCCCGCCACCACGCCCAGCTAAGTTTTGGTAATTTTAGTAAAGATAGGGTTTCACCATGTTGGCCGAGCTGGTCTCGAACTCCTGACCTCAGGTGATCTGCCCGTCTCAGCCTCTCAAAGTGCTGGGATTACAGGCGTGAGCCACCACGCCCAGACTGTTTATTTATTTTTAATTTACAGATTTCTAAGTAATGTAAGTGAACACCTCCATGGCCTCTGAAGTCATTTTTCTCCCTGAGCCACCTGTTCACCTAGGCTGCCATTGCTCTCCTTTCTTCTTTCCTCACATCCTATTTTGCCCCCACTCCATGCAAGCTGATGTCTCCCCTGTAGTAGAACTCAGTGTTGAGGCTGGAACGGAAATCAGATGGTCAAGTTTCATCTAATGCATATAAAAATGTTTTCGCCCATTATCTGGTTAGAGGAAAAGGTAAATTTTTGTTGTTGTTGCTTTTTGTCTTAGAGGGATAACATGAAAATTGGATTGGCTGGTAAAAAGCCTTAACTTAACATCTGTTAGTTGAAGCTGGGCAAGCCAGTTCCCCCAAAATTGGCACATAATCCTCCTGAGTGAGCAAAGCTGCCATGTGAGCTCAGAGGTTTCAATTAGAGTATAAAGGGATCTGAATTTATATTCTGCAATGGGAAAGGGTGACTTAACAAAGGAAAGAAAGAATATGTAATCGGCTTTTCTTCTTTTATTTTGATGGAGTAAAACTATCATTGTTTACAATGAGACATATGAAATTTACTTTCTTGGTTATTTTGACATATATAATACAATGTTATTGACTATAGTCACCCTGCTGTGTAATAGATCTCAAAACCTATTTCTCCTATCTATCTTAAATGTTGTACCCTGGCTGGGCATGATGGCTCACACCTGTAATCCCAGCACTTTGGGAGGTCACCATAGTTGGAGGCATCACACTCCTTGATTTCAAAACATCGAGCACTTATAATCAAACAGCATGGTACTGGCATTAAAACAGACATATCAACCAAGGGTATAGGTTAATAAAAAACCCAGAAATAAATCCATGCATTAATGATCAACTAATTTTTGACAGAGGCGGCATGAACACACAATGGGGAAGACATTCTCTACATTAAATGGTATTAGAAAAACTGAATATTTACATGCAGAAGAATGAAATTAGACACTCATACTATATAAAAATGCAAAGTGAATAAAGATTTAAATATAATAAATGAAATTGGAAAATTGCCAGAAAAATACATATGGGGAAAGCTTCATGTCACAAGCTCCAGCACAGTATGTGGAGACAACATACAGATTGGGAGGAAATATTTCCAAATTATCCATCTGATAAGGGATTAATATCCAAAATAAGCAAGGCTTTTCTTCTTTATTTCAAGCATAGTTAGGTTGACTAAGGTGTTCTTTCCAACAACCAGTGCATTGATACAAGAAAAAGAATAAACAGAAATAAGTTCGGCTCTCAATATCTGAACATACATATAGATGATCCTGTAAGTGGGGTGAGAGGTGAAGCTACATGTGAGAAATACAAGCTTGGTATGAGAACCAGTGAAGTCAATCACATAAAAAACATGTGTAAGTTATATTGCACAATATAAATCTAAGATGCCGTTAGATTAACAGAATAATGATTAACTGTGACTTGCCAATTTATTAGCTTTTAATTGCCCTAAGCATAATGAACATAGGAAGTACTTGGATAATTATAAACCTGTCTATATTGTGGTATAGTTGGATGAGCATAGGGTTGCAGTCAGGCAAGCCTGAGTTAACACTGCAGTCTTGTTCTCATAGCTCTGTGACATTGGACAATGTACTTTACCTCTGTGCAATGTGAATAATAATTTCCATTTCCAGAGTTGTTTTAATGGTGAGAGATAATGTATCTAAAGCAGCTAGCTTAGTGCCTGACACATAGATAGATACTCAATACTCAGTAGCAGCAGTGGCAGCAGCACTGCTGTTATTATAGTCCTTACTCCAAGAAATTTCCCTCATTAAAAAAGAGAATGAACTCCTTTGGAAATAAAACAGAGTCAGTGTACCTTCTAAAGGGGCCTGAGGCAGGAGTGACAATGATGTGAGCACAGCAGAAAGACTGAGGTCTAGATTCTGCTGGTTCAGTGAGGCCTGGCAGATGCTATGGATGAGGCATGGGGACAGACACTTCTTCAGTATCATTTTGGCTCTCTGCATTATAGGACACCCAGGAAAGACTTTCACTCAAGGGCTTTTTTTTTTTTTTTTTTTTAATGCATGCACAGTATTGAACTCACTTAATAGCTGATATTCTCTGCCCGCATCACTGGCTACTACCAGAAGAGAAATAGGAATCAAGTTTTCCTCTTGGCTTTATCACAGAAGGAAGCCACTGAGTATTTACTTATGTCCCTGGCTTAGATTCATCATTGGCCGGGCTCTAAGTTTTTAGATAAGCTACTAAACTGCTCTAAGTGTCAGTTTAGTAATGAGGGAACTGCCTCATTATTAAAATGGTCCCAGTGATGGAATCTTATATACAAGGTCACTCGGTACCATTCAACTCCATCCTCGTGAGAGGTGAAGCCAGCTGGATTTCCTGGGTCAAGTGAGGACTTGGAGAACTTTTCTGTGTCTAGCTAAAGGATTGTAAATGCACCAATCAGCACTCTGTCAAAACGCACCAATCAGAACTCTTTGTATAGCTAAAGGATTGTAAATAAACCAATCAGCAATCTGCAAAATGGACCAATCAGCACTCTATAAAATGGACCAATCAGCAGGATGTGGGTGGGGTCAAATAAGGGAATAAAAGCTGGCCACCCCCTAGCCAGAAGCAGCAACTAGCTTGGGTCCCCTTCCATGCTGTGGAAGCTTTGTTCTTTCGCTCTTCACGATAAATCTTGCTGCTGCTCACTCTTTGGGTCTGTGCCATCTTTAAGAACTGTAACACTCACCGTGAAGGTCTGTGGCTTCATTCTTGAAGTCAGCGAGACCAAGAACCCACTGGAAGGAACCAACTCCAGACACACTCATATCAAGTGCCTGAAACAGAGCCGTGGCAAGTTAAAAGTTTAAGCTTCTGCTTTAATCCCTGCCTGGAAGAGCTCATCCATGACCAGGTGGAACTGAGGTAGTGTCTTCAGTGTTATCATGGTACTTTCATTTTCGTGATGTACTGTATCATCGTCATCAAGTAATACCATATTCTCTCCCTCTCCTTAATACTAAAACATAGGCTGGTGCTTTTAATCCAGTTATTAAGCCATTGTTAACAGCTAGACCTTTACACTCATTCATACGAGATTAAATGGTTTTATACAAAACGAAATTACATGTTTTCTTTATCATCATTTGTTAAATGTGTTCCATGTGGCCATAATTGAACTATGCTACATACGTTATCTCATTTAACCCCTAAAATAATTTACAGGGTGTCTTAATTCATTCAGGCTGTCATAACATAATATCATTTACTGGGTGGCTTATAAATGACAGACATGTATTGCTCACAATTCTGGAGAATGGGAAGCTCAATATCAAGGTGTTGGCAGATTCGGTTTCTGGTAAGGGCTTGCTTGCTCCCTGGTTCATAGCTAGCACCTTCTGGATGTGTCCTTATAAGGTGGAAGGGGCTAGCTCACTCTGTGGAGTCTCTCTTTTTTTTGTTTTTAAACAGGGTCTCACTATATTGCCCAGGCAGGTCTCAAACTCCTGGACTCAAGCCATCCTCCCCACTCTGCCTCCCTGAGAGCTGAGATTACAGATATGAGCCATGCCACTGCGCCTGGCTGGAGTCTCTCTTTTTTTTTTTTTTTTTTTTTTTTTGAGACAGAGTCTCGCTCTTTCACCAGGCTGGAATGCAGTGGCATGCTCTCAGCTCACTGCACCCCCTGCCTCCCAGGTTCAAGCGATTCTCGTGCCTCAGCCTCCCGAGTAGCTGGGATTACAGGCATGCACCACCACACCCAGCTAATTTGTGTATTTTTAGTAGAGACAGGGTTTCACCATGTTGGCCAGGATGGTCTGAATCTCCTAACCTCGTGATCTGCCCACTTTGGCCTCCCAAAGTGCTGGGATTATAGGCTGGAGTGCAGTGGGGTGATCTCAGCTCACGGCACCCTCTGCCTCCCAGGTTCAAGTGATTCTCGTGCCTCAGCCTCCTGGGTAGCTGGGATTACAGGTACACACCACCACACCCAGCTAATTTGTGTATTTTTAGTAGAGACAGGGTTTCACCATGTTGGCCAGGATGATCTCGATCTCCTGACCTTGTGATCTGCCTGCCTCGGCCTCCCAAAGTGCTGGGACTACAGGCGAGAGCCACCGTGCCCGGCCTGGAGTCTCTTTTATAAGGGGACAAATTCAACTCATGAGGGCAGAGCCCTCAAGATCTAATTTCCTCCTTAAGGCGCTACTTTCTAATACTATCACATTGGGGATTTGGTTTTAGCATATGAACTTTGAGGAAAGGGCATGAAATAAGTGTTATTATTGTCCCCATTTGATTGATGAGGAAGCTGAGGCTTATTTTAGTGAATAATCTGCCCCATGTTTTAGAGCAAACATACAAGATGCTGGAGTATGGACCATACTTTCTGGTTGTAATGTTGATTTATAATTCTATATACACTACTGTCATCTAAAATCATGTGACTAAGCCTCAGTAACTTAAAATCATTAGGACATTTTCATGTCACATAACTTGCGATTGGTTTTCCATCATTCCAATGTACAATGATGAGGTTATTTGTTTCTTTATTTCCCGTAAAATGCCTTTATCACTGAGAAAAATTCTGTTCTTATTGGAGTCAGCAATAACAATTGTAAACACATCTTCTCATAAGTGTCTGTATATAATATGCTCCTGAATTGTTTTAATTTATAGTAAGACTGGAGGAATATTATGCACATCAGTCTTATAAATAATGTGACATGAATAACAGCTGCATTTAGTGCCAAAGCAATTATTTTCTTCCCAAGTAATCATTCATTTTTTAGTGGAAACTGAAAATTTGCATCCAACATTGTCTCCTTACATAATTAGGGTGAGTCTCCTTTACTCTCTTGCCTTGATGTTTAATACACGAAAATAATTAGTTTTTCTTAGGGAAGTGTCAAGATCTACTGACACTTTTTATTTTTGCCTAGGGTAAGGAGCAAGATTATGTTTATGGTAACAGTGATATTAGTACCTATTTTGTATCATCATTGTGGGTTGCTTTAAAGAGTTGATATACTTTGGGAGGCTGAGGCGGGCGGATCACGAGGTCAGGAGATCGAGACCATCCTGGCTAACATGGTGAAACCCCGTCTCTACTAAAAATACAAAAAATTAGCCGGGCACGGTGGCGGACGCCTGTAGTCCCAGCTACTCGGGAGGCTGAAGCAGGAGAATGGCGTGAACCCCGGGAGGCGAAGCTTGCAGTGAGCCGAGATCGCGCCACTGCACTCCAGCTTGGGTGACAGAGCAAGACTCTGTCTCAAAAAAAAAAACGAGTTGATATAATGACTCTCCAGTGCCTGGTACTGTGGTTGGCTTATTCATGTATTGCCTCATCCTACAATTACTTGTAGAAAACATTCTATATGCTGCACCCTGTGCTATATCTTAGGTACACAATGGGGAATATAACAAAATCGACAGACCTGAACCCTGAGTTCAAAAAGGTTTTGTTTTGGGTAAGATACAAACAATAAAAAATGCAAATTTCAGTAACTTATATAAAATATAGAAACCTATGAAAGAGAATAGCTTAATGATCAGGGACTATGGGAATTTCACTTTCTAGTAGGGCTCTGAAGTAGTAGTCGTTCAGGCCAGTAAGGGCAAAGGTGTGATCCTGGAAGAGGCAAAAGACTGTGTGATTCTTTGGATCTGGAAACTACTTGATGTTTTTGAGGAACTGAAAGAAAGCTGGTGTAGACTGAACTTAGTAAGCAAAAATGAATTTCAGGTCATGGGAAGGTCATAGAATTTGATGGAAAACAATGAAATTTCACAGTTAAGGAACTTTGGGCCACCTGGCTATTAAGTAATCATTTGATCCCAGGTTTCTGTGATTGCAAATTTCAGTTTGTTTATTACAGTTCTTGGAATTGAACCATTCAATAAAATAATGATGATACTAAGAATGTTGACAATACAGCTACACTGATGGATGTAGTGCTTCTATGTGTCAAGCACTCTTCCAATCACGTTTCAGGCACTAAAAATCTTAATCCTCACAGAAAACCTATGAATTATTTTAATCTTTGCATGAAACTTAAGGTTATCCCCATTGTGCAAATGTATGTAAGTTAAATAACTTGTCCATATCATATAGCTTTTAAGGGATAAACTTGAATTTGAATTCAAGTTCAAACTCAAACTTGAATTTAAACTCAAGGTTATATGGCTCTTTAGAGATTAGACAGTTAATCCTCCTCTTAATGCGAGCTTAAAAGTTTTTTTTTTTTTTTTGGAGCAATTTAAAAGTTACTAAGAAGTTGTAATATCAATACAATTTTTAAAAAACTGTTTGAGAGGAAGTGGTTAATGTGATTGTACTACAACCCCTGAAACTTCTGTGTGTAATACCTACCACCAAGATTTTCTCTTATATTACCTCAACACAACCATCAAAATCAGAAAATTGAAATTAATGCCTTTTTTTCTTACACAAGACTACGTCTTCGCAGTAAAAGAATCCAGTTCAGAATCTCACATTGCATTTAGTTGCCATGTCTATTTAGTGTCTTTCAATCTGCAGAATTGTCAATGTTTGGCTTGACTTTCATGACCTCGCCACTTTTGAAGACATAGGTCAGTTATTTCATAGAATCTCCCTTAATTTGGGTTTATCTTATATTTTCTCATGATTAGATTCATGTTACACAGCATTTTGGGCAGGAATATGACAGAAACATTGCTGTGTTCGTCTCATTGCCTCTTAGCAGGTGATGTGCAATTTCAATTTGTCCCAATTTTGAATATAATAACATTGATTACTTGATTAAGGTGATGCCTGCGAGGCTTCTTTGCAGTGTCTGAGCTCCAACATCCTGCACTGGGCTTCCGCTGTCACCCACAACCTCCCTGCACAAACTCTTTCTCCTTGACTTCCTGTGACAAGCCATTGCTGCCACTCTGTCTCTTTTCCCCAAATGCTTGTGCCCTACTCCCCTCCTTATGGGTACCCCTTACTCCCCCATCAGGTTCTGGCCTTCCTATGCAGTTGCCTACTTGAGTCTCATCTAATGGCTATTGAAAGAATTAGGAAGGAGAAAAGAAAAGAAGGGAAAAAGAAAAGGAAGTATAGACAGAGAAAGAAAGAAAATAAGGAAGGAAGGTCAAAGGATAACTTTTAATTTAAACCAAAGACATAGAGAAAAAATACTGAAGTCAATTGTTTTCATCTGGGAAAAAGGCTCAGAGTGATGCTAGCTGAAATAATGTTGAACACATTGTTCTTTCTCATTGCACTCTACAGAAATGATTGCCTTTGCCCAAGACACCACCGACAAAAACAACAGCAAAAAGCATTGCAATTTGAACTTAATTTTTTTCAATAAAATATGATTAGAGTATTCTCAGAGTACAGTCAAAGCATACCCGTTATTAGCAAAAGGGCCAACTATATACGCAAATACATTGTAGCTTCTCTGGTGCTAAGATCCCTGAGTCTGTCTCTTTTTGTCTGCTATTCAGCTGTTTAATCACTGCTCTCAGGAACTTAGGTGTTTTCCTGGTGGGAAGAGGCTGTCATTAATCATTATTTATCCAGGTTATTTTTTCAATTTATTGTGAGCAATATAAATATAAAACTGGACAACACAAGTCTGCTCTTTCTCACTTTTATACCATGATGCTTTTAACATCTGTCCTTTCCATGAAGGCAACCTAACATAATAGTTATGAGAACTAGTATGGGGTCAAATTCAAGATCGGCTACTTATGACTTGAATTTGGCCATGTGATTTAACTTATTTAAGCTTCACGCCATTTATTTCTAAATGAGTCTAACTCTATAATAGCAATTATTGTTGGGAGAACTGCCAACAATATGCCCCGGATAAAGTGCTTAGCACGGGTCATGGACCACAAAGTACAGACTTAAATGCATCAAATGTGTCTCCCATACTTGGAAATCCTTTCCTTTTGAGAACCCCTCTCCTTTGTACTCAGTAGTACTTTATTTATTTCTCTTTCATAACACAAGTTGTTTCTTATTTGTGATTATATAGAGGTCATCTCCACTTGGCTGAGATCTGCTTGTGGTCAGGAATCATTACTCATCTCTATATCCTCACCACTTAACAAAGTTATTTGTAACATAAAAAGTGGCCAATGTGTTTGTGGATTGAAGGATGGAAAATGGGAGAATTGTGAGTTGATTAGATGAATGGATAAAAGTGTGAAAGAATGAATGGATGAAATTATAAGTACAACAACTAATAAGCAATTGTAACAAAGCCTGGAATAAAGGATTCAATATTTATGGAACATCAATTAACTGGCTATTTCACGTACATTATCACGTTAATACATCATCATGTTATTATGTTATAGAAGAGAAATGTAAGGTGTAGGAAAGTAAAAACAAAAACTTAGCTCACACTTCTGTCTCTATGCATTAAGTCTGAAATTCAAGTCCAACTCTGTCTGAATTTAAGGTTCCCATTTTTTTCCCACAGCCCCATGCCAGTGATATACGGATACTGAGTTAGAAAGTACACGGGAGTATTATCTTCCTAATCTCTTAGTATTAGGCTGGGCATGGTGGCTCATGCCTGTAATCCCAGCACTTTGGGAGGCCCAGATAGGTGGATCATCTGAGGTAAGGGGTTCGAGACTAGCCTGTCCAACATGGTGAAACCCCATCTCTACTAAAAATACAAAAAAATTAGCCAGGCGTGGTGGTGGGCACTTGTAATTCCAGCTACTCGAGAAGCTGAGGCAGGAGAATCACTTGAACCCGGGAGGTGGAGGTTTCAGTGAGCCGAGATTGCGCCACAGCACTCCAACCTGGGTGAGAGTGAGACTCTATCTCCAAAAAAAAAAAAAAAAAAGTGAATTTGAAAGAATTATCCTCTTTGCACAACAGCCAGAAGATGAAATACTTCTCAACCTGGGTATGCACAGTGACTATATTTTTTTAAAAATAGGGTTTCAAACAAACTTAACTTTTTAAATATTTACAAATTTTTCTGGAGCAAATGATGTCACCTCAAATATCACTTCCTGTCATTGCAGCATGAAACCAAAGGAACCCAAGACTCCAGCCTTCACTGTGGGCTGAAGCGCAACATTTACTTGATATTAAACAAAAAAATTTGGGTGGAATAGAAACAGGTAAGAAATAGAGGAAATGTCAGGTGATTTTAGCCAAATTAAAAGATTTCAACTAAATACGGAAAACCTTTTTAGTGAGAATAGGATTCTTTAAATTAACTCAACATCTTCATTGTTGAATATATTCTTTTCCACCAAACATGTTTTTGCTGTGTTAGATGATGTTTAATCAGGGATTCCAGAGAGGAGACTTATTAATAGAGCATATAATTGAGCTATTTAGATTTATCAGGTGGGCATCTAATTTTTAAAAATTTTTTCAACAAATGCCAAATAATACTGTGTATAAATATTAGAGATGGAAGAGTCAAGATATAGAGAGAGAGATCTATATCTCCATATACTTATCCTGTCCTACATTTACTTCAAATACACAGAAATATCCAAGTTTAAAAGGATAGTCTCTGCATAGGTATTGTGGCGTGTATTTTCCCTTCAAAAGGGTGTTCTATTTTCTCTTTCACTAATGGATTTACAGGTCTAAAAGCAATAGTCCATATGGTCAGAAGCCATAATTTAAAAATGCCTCAATGATTTCATTACAAAGACATTCTTTAATAAACTCCAAACTTCCTTGCTTGGAATTTTACCAAAATGATTTGACAAGTATTCTTCCTGCTTTGATATGGCAGATAGTGAACTTCATCTATTTAATGCAAGATTGAAATATTTGAAATGAAAAGTTTGCTGAGCTTTTCCAAATACAATCAAGCCTGTGGTGTTCTCTAGAGGAGATGTATTATTTTTAATGCTCTATTTCTGTATTAAATTGAATATTGTAAAAGATGGAGAACCTATAAAGATTTTTGAAGGATAACTCAGAGATTGTGTAGACAAAAAATTTATACAGATCACCACTAAAACATTATATATAATTTCTTGCAAAAGCTCATGCTTTTGAATAGGACGATCTAAACTAAAATGTGAACAAAGTGGAGCTTACAATAGAGGAGTGGTTATGAAATGCTTAAAAGGGAAAAAATATATTTTTTTCCCATTCATTGTGAATGTTTTTAGGATATGACTCTACTCTAGTATTCTAGAATGTAGTTTTAGGTATTTGGGAGCAAAAGTCAGTGATATAGCTTTCGTGCCTTTTGGTATCTCCTAGTCTGTGGAGATGAAGCATCTAGAAAAATAAGTAAATAATTGCAGAAATGTGAGGCATATTGGCATAGCAGCATGAAATAGATGCCAGGAGAGGACTGAGCAGATAGCTCTTTATGGGCTGAAGGAGTCAGTGATGATTCTCTAAAATGACTGGCATTTTATTTTGTTTGTGAAAGATGAGTGGAAATTGAGTGGGAATTGGCCAGATGGAAACAGTGAGGCATATTCTGAAACAAGAAAGCACAAGAAAACACACAAATGTGCACTTGGGACTACAGATTGTTCCTTATGGCTCTAATGGTTCTGTAGGACTCAAAGGCTGAGATACCAAGGCTCATGTTGCAGCATGACGGTTGATGCTGGGTTGAGATCAAACCCTAAGCCATGAAGGGGAATGCACAGAAGCACATCTTATTTCTTATTTGCTGTCATTTTGAAGCCTCTTCAAATTACAGACACACACACACACACACACACACACACACACACATATATATACACGTATAAGTTTAAATATAAATTTATATAAATATAGATTTTATATACTGTATATTTAGAAATAATTTCCAAATATCTGTGTATATATATTCACATGTAATAGTCCCCCCTTACCTGTGGTTTCAGTTATCCACGGTCAATGGTGGTCCAAAAATGGTGAGTCCAATACAATAAGACATTTTGAAAGAGAAAGAGACTATATTCATATAACTTTTATTACAGTATACTGTTAAAAAAGTTCTGTTTTTTTATTAGTTATTGTTGTTAATCACTTACTGTGCCTAATTTATAAATTAAACTTAATCCTAGGTAAGTATCGAAAATAACATAGTATATATAGGATTTGGTGCTATCTGTAACTTCAAGGGGTCTTAAAACATATCCCCCACATACAAGGGTGAACTACTGTATACACATAATGCATATATACATATATGAATATAAATATAAAATACAAGTTTCAAGCTACAATTTTATCAGTTGGTACACACATGCAAAAGAGTGCACTGATAATTGTCTTCCTACATTTTGTTTGTTTGTTTGTTTTTGTTGTTTTGAGATGGAGTCTCGCTCTGTTGCCCAGGCTGGAGTGCAGTGGCGCGATCTCGGCTCACTGCAAACTCCACCTCCTGGGTTCATGCCATTCTTCTGCCTCAGCCTCCTGAGTAGCTGGGACTACAGGCGCCCGCCACCACGCCTGGCTAATTTTTTGTATTTTTAGTAGAGACGGGGTTTCACCGCGTTAGCCAGGATGGTCTCGATCTCCTGACCTCGTGATCTGCCCGCCTTGGCCTCCCAAAGTGCTGGGATTACAGGTGTGAGCCTCTGCACCTGGCCCCTGCTTTTAAAAATATTTTCTGATAATATTTACATTTGGTTCCTCTTGACCGATATTCTTTTCACTTTTCTTCTTGTTTTTTTTTTAGATGGAGTTTCTCTCTTGTTGTCCAGGCTGGAATGCAATGGTGCGATCTAAGCTACCACAACTGCCGCCTCCCGTGTTCAAGTGATTCTCCTGCCTCAGCCTCCCGAGTATCTGGGATTACAGGTATGCACCACCGCATCTGGCTAATTTTGTATTTTCAGTAGAGACAGGGTTTCTCCATGTTGGTCAGACTGGTCTCAAACTCCCAACTTGAGGCGATCTGCCCTCCTCGGCCTCCCAAAGTTTTGGGATTATAGGCATGAGTCACCGCGCCCGGCCTATTCTTTTTTATTTTGTTTTGCACAGCACTGAAAATGTGGATGAATGATAAAAGCTTTTCTTGTACCCTTCCTTATTATTTTTAGTCCTGATAAGGAGTGATCCTAACAGGATTAGGAAATTCAAGACACCCCTGTTTATGACCTGATTAGGAGCATAGTTCAGTCTTCAGTATTTTCAACTCCATGTCATACCGTAATAATTAAGGTCACTTGCGTTCCGATGATTATCAACCCCAAGAAGACCTCCCTGAGAACCTAAGGTACCATTTAACTTTTGGGAGGAGTGTGCTCGTCGGAGTGTTTCTCTTGGCCCGTTTCCCAGCCCACATGGCCTTTCCTAGGAACAGCATCCCTGATGTGCTCTGTAGGCAATTTCTGAAATGCCTATGAATATGTGCATTTTGTCAAAGAGCCTAAATAAATAAAAATAGCTTTGTATAGCAAAAAACATGCATTGTCTCAATCCTTTTATTTATTGGATGAGAATGAGCACATCAAACACCACTTAACTCTCTAAAACACTGGCTCAATTGCAATTACCGTTCCTCTTTTTTTATCTAGGTTGTATTTTGTGCCACTCATATTCTGTATTTGAAAGATATCTGTAGTTTCCCTAAGCAGGTTATTAGGTTTTCAATGATGAGATAAGGCAGTTTGGATTTTTAAAAAGCAAAGAGCCTCTTCAGGAAAGACTCTCTCATCCCTTTCCTATGAAGGTAACCATTTGTTGGAAACAGTAAGCCAGGTGCATCAACAACAACACCATTATCACGGCAGCATAACTAAACCTTAGAGAATTTGTTCAGAAAAGCTTCCGAAATGTAGATCATTTAAAGCCAATAATTTAAACCTCTGACACACTGTCTCACTGGCCTCAACATGCAGGGTCATCTGATTACACCTACTCATAAATGGCCAAATTAATCTCAATCTCTTTAAAAGTTATTATGCCTGCAGAACTCAAGAATGCATGGTTAGTTTAGTGTCACTTTTGGAAGGTTCTATTTTGCTGGTAGTAACTGATAAAGAAGGAGTTTTCTCAAAGTCAATCACTCAAAATAAAGAACTTAAATCCATGTTAACATACCTCTGGGAAGCAGATCTACATTAACCTAGTCTACGACTTCTCTGACAATAATAAGGTTTAAGAGAGTGCTCAGCCACTGGTGATTTCTGCAAGTGATACAATGAGGGGACAGAGACAATAAGGCAAGAATAAAATGGGACCTGGGATTAAGGGATCTTCCACTCAGCCATGTGCAGAAAGTTGAAAATTAATGCGGCATTGTTTAGCAAGCAGCTGTCAAGTTACTGTAATTTGCAAAATGTTTTTTTTAAGTCTTCTCCTTCACTGAAGGCATATTAGAAATGGCTTCATTTCTGAGGGATGACAAAATTAATCCTATTTTGAGTTTCATTTGAAGAAAATGACACTTTAAGCTTGTTTTGCATTTGTCAAATGAGCCAATGAGTTCAACATTTACTGAGTACCTCTGAGTAGAAGACACAGTATTAGATATTAGAGTTCTAAAGATGAATTAAGAACAATAACTTTCATCAAGATATGTAATATTTGTTGGGAGTTACAAACAGAGCAGAACATTGTAATTCTCTGTGCCTGTAAATATAAGAGTTGAGATAAGCAAAGGGTGGTAGGGGAGGATGTAGGTGAATCTAATGGGTGGCCTCAAAGTTATAGGGCAAAGGCCTGAGGACAGAGGTAAGACAAACCCAGAGGAACTGGCATGGTGCTAAGAGATGGGTCTTTTGAGATTAGCCTGGAGAGATGGGTCTTTCAGGGCCTTTATTTAAAGTATTCAGTGGCAGTCCATGTCTGTATAGAAACATCTCACTGTATTGTAATAATACAGTAACGTATATTAAGTACAACTTAATTACATGTGCATGAGCGAGAGTACTGTGTTTTCATCTTCCAGCATTTAGCAGTGTGTAATATCTTGCATTCACAAATTAAATATTTGAATAAATGAACCAAAAAACCACAAAATAGTCATGCCTAAATAAAGCTTAACAGAACAGTATTAGTACCACAATTTCCAAGCTCAAAAGGAGCATGAGCTCAGGGCTATTATCATGATACAAAATAGCAATCCAGAAGTTAGGACAATAACAACCAGTTCAGGGAATAGGAATCTAAGATGTGCAAGGAGAAACTGTCTAGGATATTGTCCATAAACAGTGTTGGAATGCCTAAAAATAAGTCATAAGTGGTGATTTGTGATGGTGTACAGGCAGTTTGGTAAGCTTAACAGTGTAGAAGTTGCTCAGATGGGATGAAAAACAAAAAAAAGAAAAGAAAAGAAAGGAAAGAAAAGAAAAAAAATAAAGAAAAGATGACCTTCATCCTGTGGCACCTACTTTCATGCCAAGGCATGTCTGATTCACAATCACTTTAAATTTCCACGAGCCCTTCCCTATATTGCTCTGCTGATAAAAAACCTTCCAATAATAAAAACTGCACTGCACCCCCAGATAGAAATGCCATGAAGTTTATTTTGATAAATTGAATTCATTCCACCTCTGGGGGGTCTGCTATGGACAGAGCATACATCAGATGATTACCTGAGTTTCTGCTCATTGGAGACTTCCCATTCTGCAGTTGGTCAGAGGCTGATCAGCTGCTGCAGTTTCACTTTGATTTATTATATTTTATTTTTTCTATAGCCAAAGAACACAGCATTCAAGCAAAAGTGTCATCACTTGATAATAAATATGCTTATGCCATCTAAGCCACTCACTCAGCAGAAGGATATTCGCAGAAAAGAAGATTCTTTAGAAAAAGTTTATCTCATTCTCATAGATTTTCAAGATTGGCGGTTCCCATTCGGCTATGTGTTTGGCTTATAATTTTGTTGTCTTCGGTGAAGAAAATTGCCGGGGGGAAGAGGAGAATTTAAGTATACCTATTCTCAGACATTAGAGCAGTAACATAGATAATGGATCAACCAGTTTTTAGATGACTTTAGGTAAATCTCTCAACTTCTCTGGGCTTCACTTTATTTGTCTATAAAAATTTTTACGTCATTCACTCAGGCATTCATTCATTCAATAAATATAGGTGGAGAGTATAGTATGTGCCAATTTCGATATTGGGAACTCAGTGATTAAAAAATAAATCAGTCATTAAGCTTAAATGCATTATGTTTACTCTAAAACTTCACATACCATACGCTTATATAGTAGGTACTTTAATCTGGTCAGGAAGATGCCCATGAAAAAAATGACACTTGCACTGAGATTGAATGTTTAAAGACATGTTAACTAGGTAACGGAAAGAAGAGTAGAGGTTTTGAGGCAGAGAAAATAGCATTTGCAAAGACCCTGTGGTTGAGAAAGGTTGGGGAAGTTCAAAAAATATCCAGTTGAATTTAACACAGAGAGCAGCAAAAATAAATAAAAAATAAATAAAGCAACTGTATCAGTGCTTCTCATTCTTTCATGTGCATGTGAAATACCTGGGAATTTTCTTTAAAATGCACAGTCTGGTTCAGTAGGTTTGAAGAGGAGCCTAAGATTTTTCTTTTCCAAAAGACACCTCCCAAGGAATGTCAGTGTTTCTGGTCCACAGCCACATCTTGAGAAGCAGAGTCCTAGATGGAGTTTACTTTCTGTCACTGTCACCAAAAAGGAGGACTTTCATTTTTTTTCTTTCAATATTATCTAGGAATGGGCAGAGATGATACATCAGGCATACTAAAGCAACTTTATCATTTTCTTGGTTTACCCTCCTTTTTCTCCTCTCACTCTTTTTCAGTTTTTACTGCTAAGCTCTTTCCAAAGAAAATATAGAGAAAGAAGTATTTTGCTCTATACAGTGAGCCAATTTCTACCCAAAGAGAATGTGGCATGAATGGCCTGGGTAGAATCTCATGCCAATAATTTGAACCAATCTCTGTCAGTAGGGAGTGAGTTATTAAACCATCTCAGGTCATAAGGCTGTCCTTGTAAGGAGTGACCTGATTTACCTGAATATGTGATTATAAAGATATCAACACTGGAGGAGGAATAATTGTGAGCTTATCAGTGACCCCAATGTGTGTTTCCCAATACTATCACAACAATAGAATAAATATGAAGCTATAGTTCAGGATTTATGAATGTTTAAGCAAAGTACAGAAAAGATGCCATTCAACCTTTAAATAATTCTATTTATTTATGCACTAACACGAGTAAGATATAATTATTTAGAAAGGGAAGAAAGTGACACATTAACTGCTACTACTACGAACTCTTCAAAGTGTATGCTGGAACTTAGTGAATAGAAGTCTACTTTGTGTCACTCTAATTCTATAGACAATTCCTGTGTATGTTCAGAATAGAGTCAGTAAAGGTCAAAAGCATCACATGTGATCCAGGACCTCACCACAAGGTCCTCTGGCATGTGGAGAATTATAATGAGACCATGAATTCTTTCTTTATTTAGCAGGTCCCTTTTAGTGGAAAGAAAGCCTCAGTTGAAAAGGAAGAAGCCAATGTAAAAATGTGAAATCAAAGCTCTTCTGATATGGTTGAAAACAAATAACACACTATAAAAAGCTGCAAGCTTGAGTTATACACGTGACCTTGGAAATACCATTGGCTCATCTACTATTCATGGTAAGTACATACCATAATATGCCTTTGACTTCAAGAAGCTTACATTCTACTGAGGAGGACAATAATGGTTACAAGCAATTCCCATAATAAAAGAAGCTTCAATGGTAGAAGAAATTGTAATAAGGAGAAATATCTTTGGGAGATAAAGAACCAAAACTTGCCTTTGTGGGTCAGATAGACCTTCAGATTTCAGACATTACAGCTGAGGCCTGAAGAATCAGGGAAAGATTTTCAGGTGGCAAGGAACTTGACAGAGCAAACAGCCATTTACCATTTCCTCACATGCTTCCTGAGACTGTATCAGCAGGAAGAATGACAGGTGGAAACAGGGTATGGGTATTTGTGTGTGAGTTGGGAGAGGAGACAGCATTGAGGGTAAATTACCATGAAAGGAGATTAACCTGGATAGGTAGGAGGAAGATAGCACAAATATAGTTTCTTGGAAATTCAACTGGACTTTCAACTGGAAATTCAATTGGCATGAAAATACATCTCTTTTCTCTTTTAATGGCCAGGATAAACTCAAAAGGTAAAAGAAGTGTCTGGAAGATTGTTAGACATCTATTAATGTTGGTGAACAGGAGCCCTATTAATACTAAAATGTAGAGTAGTGCATGTGTGTATATGTCTGTGTGTACCATGTGTAAACAGAGGTTTGCAAAATTCCTGTAAGTATGAAAGATGGAAAGGAATCCCCTTACTTCTAGCTTTTCTACATAAAGTTAAGGATGGACAACCAAAAAGTATTCTAGAAGGATTTTTCATCTCTAAGGGTTAGTAGGAAAACATTATTTATTTTATTAACCAAACATTTTTAACTTTGTTTAGAGCTTCAAATGCCAGGCATTTTTGATAAATGTCTTATATTAAAGATTCTCTTTGATTCTGTGTACTTCCAGATCAATGTGGTCTCATGGCAACCCCATTAAGGAGTTAATTATTGTCCCAAGGTTACAAATGAGGAATTGCGTGTACATGTAGTTTGCTGGTTAGAGAATTGGACAGGATTTGCAATACCGAGTAGCAGAAACTGTGACACATGTGATTGTAGTAACAGCCTTCTAAAACCTAGATCTAATTCTGCTGTCACATGCTTTACAAGGCAGGGTGAGAAGGAAGAACGGAGAAGATGGCAATTACCTCTTTGCTTTACTTTTAATCCATCCTCATTAGAGGACTGTTAATGATTCACATATTCTTGTTTAATACTATATAGTAACTTTGACATATATCTATTAAAATTGTATTCTTCTAGTGAATGCTGCATCTATCTGTAAAACAAAACACAATAAAATAAAACACACACAGAAAAATAAGGTCATAAGCCAATTTAAATGGCAAATATAGAAGAACACACAGGAAGAGGACAGACAGATGGGAGAGAGGTGTCGTGTTAATTCGTTCTCAAACTGCTATAAAGAACTACCTAAGACTACAAAGAAAAGAGGTTTAATTGACTCACAGTTCTGCAGGCTGTACGGTAAGCATGGATGGGGATAATTCAGGAAACTTACAATTGTGGCAGAAGGTGAAGGGGAAGCAAGCACATCTTTACCATGCCGGAACAGGAGAGAGAGAGAGAGAGAGAGAGAGAGAGAAAGAGGTACCAAGCACATTTAAATGAACAGATCTTGTGAGAACTCACTCACTATCACAAGAACAGCAAGGGGGAAACCCACCCCCATGATCCAATCACCTCCCACCAGATGCCTCCTCCAACATTGAAAATTACAATTCAACATGAGATTCGGTTGGGGACACAGAGCCAAACCATATGAGGTATTTTATAGTTTCTCAAGACTTGTGTTTGTCTTTTGATTTAGGGGAAGAAATAATCCATAGAGGAAGAGGCAAAGACAAGGGATTTGGGGGCATGTCTTGCTTTCCATGAAGTTATTAGTATCTTCATTGAACTTGCATGACATATCAAGGTGCTTCCACAATTCTGCAATACATTTACAATGTATTAAGAAAATGAAAAAATGCTTCTATATTCAGCGATGTTAATATGATGCATGCTTTACACGGACTGGGACATTCAGACAGGACCTGGCACATAGTCAGTGTTCAGGAAACAATTATTAAATGTTTAACTAAAGTGACTTCATTATCAGAAAGGAAAGCATAATAGCTTTTTTTGGTATAGGCAATGATTTTATAATTGCTTCTTTTTTTCTTTTTGTATTTCTCTCTTTTGCTAGAAGCATCTCATCTAGCTTTTCTCCTTTAATTTCAAGCAATTCTGTTCAATTCCAAAAGCACGTGACAGAAGAGATATGAGTATGTGCATGTATATATGTGTCTAGGTGTCTGTATGCATGAGTTTGTGTCTATATATGTGTGTGTATCTGTGAGCATATGTTCTTGTTTGTGTATATATTAATTTATGTATATGAGCTGTGTGTATACATGGTTATGTAACTGTGTGCAATTGGATCAGTATGTGTGTGTGTTTCTGTATATAGATTTGTGTGTTTGCCAGTCTGCATGTGTTTAAATCAGTGTGGGTGCATGTGTACATGTTTATATGTGTGTGTCTGTAGTCTATGTGTGTATGTGCCTCTGTCGACATCTGTGTGTCTCCTTGTTCACATATGCCTTTATGTATCTGTACCTGTAAGTATGAATTTGTGTGTATCTTTGGGTGACTGTGTGTAGGTAACTATGTGATTGTGTGTCTTTACACGTGCACCGTTAGACATATTTCCTACATTTTAAGTAAATGAAAGTGTTGTTTGCAGAAAAAATAAGCTATTTAGAACCTAATGTTCTGGAAATATTCATATTAAAAGACATGTGCTTTTATCATATTCTATATTGTCTACATTTAGCCACAGGTGTTAACAAAATGATAAGCACCTGGAAAGTAGACAATCTAAAAATTGTAATGGTATTCATATTAATCTTAGCTTTCTCCATGAATCAAAGTATAAACAATGAGGAAAAATCAGTCTAAGATTTTCATAGCTGGTGTAAACAGGACTTATTTCTCATAGAAATATGCTGACACTAGGCACATTCTGAAAGCTTATAGTGTGATGAATCCACTTTCTTAATATTAATTTACTTGTATAGTTTGTTTAATATAATATTGATTAAATTAGTATTTGGATTAATGATCTTTTAAATGCAAAGGAACTAAAACAGTATTCTCTTAATACAGAATGATAACTGAAAGACTAAAATGTTTGGAAATCAGTTTTTAAAGTATTTTATTCTATTGTTCTATTTCATATATCATTATATATCACAGTATATATTATACTAATTTATACTATATTAAAGTATAATCATAAATATGTAGAATTCAGGTGTTACCCACCTACATATTGTACACACACACACACACACACACACACACACAAACACACAGATGTATATATAACATAAATCAAATATACGTAAATGATCTCAAAAAAAGCATTTATTGAATATTTGATAAATGCCAGATATTATGCTAGGTACAGAAAAGCAAGTTAAAAAGCATGTACTCCAATTTTCAGGGACTCAGTTTTAATTAGGTACAGAGCTTGCTACTTGGTTTGTAGGTCCTGGTGAAAAAATAAAATCTTTTGTTTGAAAAGCCAGAAAAAAATGCCATTAAAAATGCACGCAAAGATGTTTCCTTTCTTTTTAATCATCTCTTCCTCTCCAGTTGTCTTATTATTTATTTATTTATTTTATTTTTTCATTGAGATGGAGTGCCACTCTGTCTCCCAGGTTGGAGTGCAGCGGCGTGATCTCTGCTCACTGCAGCCTCTGCCACCTAGGTTAAAGTGACCCTCATGCCTCACCTTCCCAAGTAACTGGGACTACAGGAATGTGCCACCATGCCCTCCTATATGTATATGTTTTTTGTATTTTTAGTAGAGACGGGGTTTCACCATGTTGGCCAGGCTGGTCTCGAACTCCTGACCTCAGGTGATGCGCCCACCTTGGCCTCCCAAAGTGCTGGGATTACAGGCATGAGCCACCGCCTTGTCATTTTTAAAAATTTAATTTGCAGGCAAATTTCATTCTAAGCAAGTGATTAGCATTAATTTTCCCATTGGTTATACTGTGCAATGATAGTTTTAAATGTAAACATCAGAGCATTTTAGACCTTAATCAGAATCACTGAAATTGCATGCTTGTATCACACAGTTTATCCTTGGAGGGTGCCTTGAGGGTTCCTTGAGTTGGTCTGAAGAGATAAACACAAGCCAGATTCAGAGACGGTTAGAAGGAGATCTTCACCCTAGACAGGAGTCTGCAGAAGGAATGCTCTAGAGCAAGGTTATACTCATGGGGCAAGAGCACACTGTCACAGGTACCCTGGGATTGCCCTTCCTGCCAACTCCCAGACCTGCTCAGTGTCCCAGCCAGATGTGGGGTCTTGAACATTGAGCTAGATATTTCCATTTTTCATGAGTCTGCCACTCCAACCCATGGCAGATAGCCAACTCCACAAAGATATTTAAATCTATGTGCCAGGTTACACGAACCGAGGTTGGAAAAGCTCACTCTCACCAAGAGACACTCCAACCCATGGCAGATAGCCAACTTCACAAAGATCTTTAAACCTGTGTGCCAGGTTACATGGACAGAGGTTGGAAAAGCTCACTCTCACCAAGAGACAGGTGCTCTGGGGTGCTGTCAGCCTAGTTTAGGGTGGCTGCCACAGTGCCCCATCCCAAGAGGCCATGGAGCAGTGTACCCAACTCTCCAGACACTCACAGGGTGAAAGATGGCAGCAGTGGCAGGGTGAGGATGGGGAGGGGAGGATGGGGGGCTTGGGGTACAGGGAGTGGGAGAGTGAACTGCTGAGAATCTGCTCTTGGGAGGCTGTGGGAAGTTGTACTACTGATAAACCAAGGCTCCAAACCCCAGGCACATGCTCCATTGACACATCATTCAAAACATAAATTTCAAGATAAAATTATTAAATATTTAAAAATGACTATTGCAGTGCATTATTCTCTAAGCAGAAACCCTTCAGGAGAGGGTAAGGCATAACTGGTCACACACTCTGAAGCCAGCCCTGGATAGGAGAGAAATATGCATAGTTTATCTAAACAATTGAAATAGGTACAGACATAGCTTGTTTTATGGAACTTTGCTTTATTGCACTTCACAGGAATTGTATTTTTAACAAATTGGAGATTTGGTGTTAATGGTAGCAAATCTCCAATTTTTTAAAAATGCAATTTTTAATTTTTATTAATGGTTATTAATGGTAGTGATTATCTGAAGTAGGTTTAGAGATGAATATGAATTTTCTGAGATAAAAAAGCATTGGAAATGGAACAAGAAAGCTCATGTCCAAAGTCTCAGAAATGTGGAAGATCATGGCCTATTTGCAAAGCTGCAAATAATGACATACCAGTAATGTGTCCCTGCATGCGTGTTTACATATGCATTGGGGGTGAAAAAAAGATACAGGAGAAGGTAGTAGGGAGTTGCAGTTGGTTGCATTGTGATAAAACTTCTGTTCCTCCATAAAAGGCTTGTGTTCTTTAGGGACTTGAAATGAATTAAGACTTACATATCTCAAACTCAAAAATGAGACCTCCAATGCCACACAGTAAAAGACAGCAGGATAAATTATATCAATGCTTTACAGTCTCAAGGTGTCAGAAATTCTTCTTTGATACTGCAGCAACATCAAACATTCAAAGGTCTTAAGTTAGATTAGAAATTGGAAGAACAGAGCATGCTTGATATTAGACTCTTAAGATTTCTCTGATTTCCTTCCATTAGGATATGTCATTTACGTTATTAGAGAACTACAGTTAAATTCAACTTAGTGATGGGTGTTTAGGCCACTATGACTGTAAGTATATGCCTGGATAGCACCTCAGACAAAAATTTGCCTGTTAACTGTGGAAATTTTATTTATTTATTTATTTATTTTTGAGATGGAGTCTCACTGTGTTGCTCAGGCTGGAGTGCAGTGGCATGATCTCAGCTCACTGCAACCTCTGCCTCCCAGATTCAAGCAATTCTCCTGCCTCAGCCTCCCGAGTAGGTACAATTACAGGCATGCCCCACCACGCCCAGCTAATTTTGTATTTTTAGTAGAGACAGAGTTTCACCGTGCTGACCAGGCTGGTCTCGAACTCCTGACCTCAAGTGATCCACCAGCCTTGGCCTCCCAAAGTGCTGGGATTATAGGCATGAGCCACCACACCTGACCTGGAAATTATTTTTGAAAAATTCCTATTTGATTTGTGTTTTATTTTTCAGGAAGAGAATGTATAGATGTTCAATGTCTAAGCAAGAGAAACAAACATTCTCTTCCCTCTCTCCTCTATCTTGTTCATAAAGCAAGAATTATAAGCCTGCAGTGCGGCTTACAGGTAAAACCAGAAATATTTACATTACATATTCTTTGGCTTATGACCAAAGAAGAGACTTTTAGTGGTTACTAAGAAATCTGCCCTCTAAACAATAGAACTATTAGAGAATCCCTAACCTTTCTTCATCTCCATAGAGGAGTGTTCATTTCTGATTTCCTCAAAGTACATGTGTTATTCCTGTTTCATGTAGCCCAGAAATCCTGCACTAACTTATCACAGTGATTGTGAATATATTTATTTATGTCTATATGCCAAAATGTGCTCAATTACAATATTCCCTTCTAGCCTGATCTTTGGCTATTTTTTTCTAACCAAAATCCCTTTGGGTAGGATCCACTGGGCAGGATCCATCCATTGGATCCTGCTCAATGGATCCCTGCCCAAAGGACCAATGAGAAAAACATGCTTCCTACCCAGTGAGAGCAGGGCCATCTTTTTCTCATTTCCTCTGGTATATACAGGCTATCAGTATTGATTTTGGCTTACAGATAGCACTGAATATTTTTTGTATTAATTTGAAGTCAATTAAGTTAATTAGTCATAGTAATTAACTATGGCTTTAAAATCATAAAGCAGAGAATCAATTGTTAATTTAATTTTTCAAAACCATGCTTAAAACTTTTTTCTTAATGTATAGCTTAGGTTACAGAGTCACTACCTCTGAGTTATAGACCCCTTTACCCGGGATTAAAAGGGTGGGAGTAGATCATGTAGAGGTGGGTGTAGAATTATACTAGGGATTCATTAACCCATAAGCATATTCACACTCCTCAATACTCAAGTGAATACTAAAGCTTAAGTAATATTATGTAAATGTCCATGCAATTTGGACTTGTTAAAAAGATCTCCTCATTTCCAAAAGAGTGAGGAATCTACGGCCTGTTAGAAACCAAAAGAGTTTATCAACATGTTTATGTATGTGTCTGTGAGTGTCTGGGATGAATGGGGGTAGTCAGTTCTACCCCCATTCATCCCAGTGAGTGTCTGTGAGTGTCTGGGATGAATGGGGGTAGTCAGTAGTAGTTTCACACGGTGAAAGTACTACCTTTTGTCCTGGTTAAAAGGGTGTGTTACTGCACCACAGAATTTGGCCATTTTTGCCATCATCCTCATTTTCATCCTCGCTGGTTAAAAATGGAATAACATTTTTAATAAATGATACTTTATTGAGTCTTTGCAACATGTAAACACAGCCCAAGGTAATAAACAGCCATTACTTTCCATTCTCAAAACAGTTCTTCCAGGTAAACATTCTTATCCCTATTTTATAAATGAGAAAACTGAAGCATCCAGGGACTCAGAGACTTTGTCTCAAAGTCCTGGAGTTCTTGATTGGGCAGAGCCCAGGATTCAAACCCAAGTCACTGTGACTGCAGAGCCATTTTTCTTTTCTTCATAATATGTTTCTCAAAGTGCAGTTCATGGGTCACCTGTGGGTGTAGATTCTTGGATAGAAATGTATTTCACATGTTTAGGGAGTATAATTCATGGGGCATTCCTTCCTGTGCCCCATCTCTAGAACTATAATCTCTGAAGGTGGGATGAAGGAATCTGCATTTGAACAGGTAGCATTTGAGAACCACTACCATGGACTATACTGTTATGGAAGAAAATATGTACTTTGTGAAACTCTAAATTTCCATATAAAATCAAAATTGGGAGAGGTAAGAAATGGCAAAACAGGACATGATACTTGCTAAAGCAAGAAGGTCCCTCCTTGCATCTGTTTTTAAAACCTCTCAGGTCCATATTGCTGAGTCTTCACTGGCCACAAACACTTCCAAGAACTTCAGGCTGATTGAATTGGGCACCAGATTTTATCATTGGGCAGCATTTGCTGTGGCTATGACTTGGGCATTGGAGTTGCTGCTTGTATAATAACTTGAGTGTGTGTGACATCAAAAGTCTATTTTCAGCATTTGCATATTGCATATTTAAACATATTGGGATTGTCTTAGTCTTTGTTTATAGTTTAATCTAATCTTTATATTCTAAGAAAATGTCATTTTTAGCTCCAGTCCAAATACCGTATAATCACAGCACTCTGATATAAACTGCAGAGCTGAACTTGAGAAAACTTAATACATTCTACTTCGTAATGTAATAACCAAGTTTAAATCCAACTGCACTAGGAGATGACCAAGAATGTAAGGGCAGTTTAAAGCCTAATGATCATATTTGCTGCTGTTGATGGTGATGACGATGCCCATTGCCTAAAATGACTGTAGCCAAGGAAAGAAAAGCAATTGATTCTGAGCTCGTAAAAAAATTTTTTTTTAAAGAAAATTGTGTCATTCAGGAAATGCTCTTGTGCTTTCCCAAAATGCCAAAAATAAATAAATAAATAATTTTCGATAGCTTTTCTTCTATCCTCCTTGGCCCAAATCCCAAATCAGGAAAGATGAAGCTTCTAGCTCCCCATTTGTGTCATACTGACTCTGGATACTCAATACATATTTCTTGTTTTCCACTTGTTTTGTCCATCAGCTTGCTGCAGGAGGCAGCTTAAGCTTAGAGGTTAAGAGCACGTGTACTGCGAATAAACTGTTACGAATCAGGACTCTGTCTCTTTATAACTGTGTAAAGAAACTTGACCTTATCACTCTTTGGACTGTTATTCCATCCCCTAAAAACAGAGATGATAAGAGTGCCTATCTCCTAGGGATTGTTTTGAATATTAAGCAAGATCGTATATGCAAAACAGTGAGCCAAGAGGCTGCCCCACATTACATTCTCTGAAATGGTAGTTATTAATAAGCCACTGTACATTTTAGAACAAAGGACTGGTAAAGCCATTTCTAAGGATGATTAATTTAGAGTTCTAGACTGGAGGGAGTTGGCCAACAGGCTAAGGGATGAGACAGGAGGTGTTGACAATTCTACAGCTTAACATGCAGAGTTTGCGCCAGAGTGGTGACAATGTAGATTCTTAAAAAGAAGGAAAAGAGACCTTACATCAATTAATTGATTTTTAGGAGCAAGCACTGTGCTCTGTGCTCACATTTATTAATTCACGTATCCAGGTTTGAAACTTAGAATTAACCACAAAGCAATAGTCAGAAAAGATGGAATAAAGCACTTTACTTTATAGGCGGTCATGGATTACACAGGTAGTAGAAATAGAAGGCCTGGAGTCCCTTCATTTACTGGCTACATTTACTGGCCCTAAAAACATCAGCAGATCATTTTACCTTTATGGGCATCCACTTTTGCATCTGTAAAATGTGGGTAATACTGCTTAGGAGACAGGAGCAGGACATTTGCACACATTAGAATTTATAAAGTAATTTTTCAGGAATTATAACATTATAATTTATCCTCAATGTCTTCCGTTTCATCTTTCCCGATTTCCCTCCTAATGGAACTGATAGTCCTATCCGCTCACTAATCTGTAGAATTGCTATAACTTATACATACCAATACCTACACTTGTTTTCTGTGTCTTTTTTTTTTTAAAATACTCATTTTATTTGGCCATTGAGTTCCAAGTTAGATGAGCTTTCATTGTTCTTTGAGATACATCAAAATGTTCTCTGTGAGGCCTTCTTTACTGCTGCCACCTAATTTCCTGCGTTTGACCATTCATTTTCCTGTGGTCACATAGCAATTTCCATGTACCTCTTAGTACTCGTATCACATTATTTTATAATTGTCTACAAGCTCCTAGAAAAAAAGGCTTATTCATTTTTGTATCCATAGCACCTGGCATGGCTTCTGGCAGAGAAGTGGCATGCAATAAATTTTCTTAAATGTAATAATTTTAGCTCATTGTTATTAGTACTATGTGTATTAGTGGGGCATTCCCATTTCAGTTTTGGACACATTACCATGAGGGAGAAAATCAGAAATCAAAGAAGAAATTTCTACTAAGCTTCATATAATACATGAAAATAATCCTAGCATATCTAATATATGTAAGAAATAATGGAGCAGTTACTAATACATTATACAATGTTTCATAGCATATATACTATGTGAGACGTGTCACTTTTTCAAAATGAATGCTAGATCTTTCTGGCTCTAACCTGTTAAAAGGGTCCTGTGGTTTCTTTCTGCATTCAATCCTTTGCCCCCTCACTTCATCCACACTTCTGACATCAGTATATACACAGTCACATCATAAATTCAAATACTTTCTGATCTAGTAGCTCCCTTTTTTTCTCATCGGCTATTCATTTTATCATTAGCTACAAAGTTTAATTAGAACTTTGACCTCGGGAAGGAAGCGGCTAACTATGGCGACCGCCACGCAGCGGTGGGTTCTGGTGGAGATGGTACAGGCGCTTTACGAGGCTCCTGCTTACCATCTTATTTTGGAAGGGATTCTCATACTCTGGATAATCAGACTTCTTTTCTCTAAGACTTACAAATTACAAGAACGATCTGATCTTACAGTCAAGGAAAAAGAAGAACTGATTGAAGAGTGGTAACCAGAACCTCTTGTTCCTCCTGTCCCAAAAGACCATCCTGCTCTCAATTACAACATCGTTTCAGGACGGAGTCTTGCTCTGTCACCAGGCTGGAGTGCAGTGGTGCGATCTCGGCTCACTGCAACCTCCACCTCCCGGGTTAAAGCCATTCTCCTGCCTCAGCCTCCCGAGTAGCTGGGACTACAGGCACAAGCCACCATGCCCGCCTAATTTTTGTATTTTTAGTAGAGATGGAGTTTCACCATGTTGGCCAGAATGATCTCGATCTCCTTTTTTTTAATTACAAAGTAAACTTTAATGTCAAAAATGCAAACTTGGGGAGGGCAGAAAGATCACACACAAGGCTGTCACTTCACACGTGGAAGGTTGCACAGCGGCTGGGCAGAGACGCTCCTCACTTCCCAGGTGGTGAGGGGGCCGGGCAGAGGCGCTCCTCACTTCCCAGACGGTGCAGGGGCTGGGCAGAGGCACTCCTCCCTTACAAAGGGTGAGGGGGCCGGGCAGAGGTGCTCCTCACTTTCCAGACAGGGCGGTGGCTGGGCAGAAGCGCTCCTCACTTCCCAGATGGGACAGTGGCCAGTGGCCGGGCAGAGGCGCTCCTCATTTCCCAGACGGTGAGGAGGCCGGGCAGAGGCACGCCTCACTTTGCAGACGGGACGGCGGCGAGGCAGAGGCGCTCGTTACTTCCCAGACAGGGCGGCTGGGCAGAGGCGCTCCTGACTTCCCATACGGTGAGGCGGCCGGGCAGAGGTGCTCGTCACTTCCCAGATGGGGTGGAGGCCGGGCAGAGGCGGTGCTCCTTCTCCATTCCCAGATGGTGGGCAGCTGGGTAGAGGCACTCCTCACTTCCCAGACAGGGCAGTGGCCAGGCAGAAGCGCTCCTCACTTCCCAGAGTGTAAGGGGGCCGGGCAGAGGCACTCCTCGCTTCGCAGGCAGGACGGCAGCCAGGCAGAGGCGCTCCTCACTTCCCAGATGGTGCAGGCAGAGATGCTCCTCAGGTCTCAATCTCTTGACCTCCTGATCCGCCCGCCTGGGCCTCCCAAAGTGCTGGATTACAGGCGTGGTTCACCACGCCTGCCCTGCCGTCTCTTCTTTCTCCTCCTAAGCAGCTCTCTTAGTCTCCTGAATTTTGATGTTCTACTTAGCACCCTCATGTTCTTACGCATGTTGCCCTGCTGGAGGCGTCCTTCTCTTTGGGAAGCCTGACCCACCAACAGTGCCTCAGGAGATAGACATGGAAGCTTAGCCGGTGGGGGCCCCTCGTCTCTATCCCACCTCAGTTGCAGGGGAGGGGTCGGTTGCAGCTGCAGCGGTGGCCCCGACAGTTTTCTTTTGCGGGAACTGTGGCCGGCAGCTCTGGGTGGAGAAGACCTACTTGATCCAAGAGCTGCAGGATCCTTGGGCTGCATGTCCTCCGCCACCATCAGCAAGCCTGGAGAGCTGGGCAGGTGGTCTTTACCCAGCACCTTCAAGGCCCTCTTCTCTGGCCACAGGGAGCAGCCCGGAACTGGGGCAGGGAGCACTGTTGGAAGTGGGTCAGGCTTCCCAAAGGGAAGGATGCCTCCAGCAGGGCTGTGTGAACTGGCGACTCCATGGCCCTTGGAGTAGAAACTCACTGCATGCACCTGGGCCTTGTCAGTCTGGTTGTTTTCTGTCAGGCTCTTGAAGTGGACGTTTCCCTCCAAGGGCCTGGGATTGTACCAGGAGGAAGTGAGGTTTCCCTGAGTCTCCAGGGGCCTAGAGGTGGAGGCTGCTTCCCCATTGCCACAGGGGCCCCTTTTATTGTCCTCCTGCCCCTGGGTAGCTACCTGGTCTTTCACCTCTGTTGCCTCTTTGGGCTTGTCTGCCCTCATCTCCGTCTTCGGGAGCCTGGCTGGGATCGCCTGCTCATCTAATGAAGGAAGTTGAAGGTTAAACTTGCCTCTGAGACAAGGGATCCTCAGGGGCCTGAGGTGTCCAAACATCGTGGAGTTGCGAGCAGACAGCACAGGTTTCTTCCTCGAGGGGGGGCTCCAGACCACAGGAGGCAGGACCCTCTGTGGGGTGCCCGTGTTCCGAGGGATAAGACACAGCCTCGTAGGGGCACCATCCCACCTGACTGGAAAAGAAGGCCCAAGATGTCGCTGACGGTTGATGAGGAATGGGAAACGGCCCCAGATTCCCCGGGCAGGCACAGGTGCAGGAGCCGCGGGGTGAGCCCAGCCAGCTGGGAAGGCCTCACGGACAAGACGAGCAGGTGGCCGAAGGCATGGCCAGGACCTGCGGCGGAACCAGGAACAAGATACGCTTAGTGAGTTGCCCATTTTGAGCGAGTTGTGCACAGACGAAACTAAGGGTGAGAAGCGGAGAGGATACTCCTAAGTCACCCACTTCTCTGTGGCCAGGTGCACACTGGGCATCTGGGAGTTTATGACATCACTATGGGGCTGGTGACAGAGCTAGGGTGTGGAGGAGTGCTTAGGAGCCCAGCGAGGGTGCCTACAAGAGGAGTCAAAGGGCAAAGGGTGAGACCCTTCCACCGGTTCCCCTGGACTCTAGCCTCAGGGACGTCCTGCTCCTGGGGGCAGGTGTGTGGCCCTGGATGGGCCCCCTGTGGGGCTGTTGGGGGGTGCGGGGCTGATCTGCCAGAGCGCTTCCGCCTGGCGCCTGGCCCAGGTGCTGGCTGGCACCCAGTGGCCCTGTCTTGGCCGGCCCTGTCCCCCGGGTTACAGGGCCAGAACCTGGAAGCAGAGCGCAGGACCAGCCAGATCCCGCCAGGCTCTCCAGTGCCTCTGTGCTGCCTGGAGCCAGGCCTGCCTTCTCCATGGCTGCCGTGGCCTCAAGGGCCACTAAGCTTCATATAATACATGAAAATAATCCTAGCATATCTAATATATGTAAGAAATAATGGAGCAGTTACTAATACATTATACAATGTTTCATAGCATATATACTATGTGAGACGTGTCACTTTTTCAAAATGAATGCTAGATCTTTCTGGCTCTAACCTGTTAAAAGGGTCCTGTGGTTTCTTTCTGCATTCAATCCTTTGCCCCCTCACTTCATCCACACTTCTGACATCAGTATATACACAGTCACATCATGAATTCAAATACTTTCTGATCTAGTAGCTCCCTTTTTTTCTCATCAGCTATTCATTTTATGATTAGCTACAAAGTTTAATTAGAACTTTGACCTCGGGAAGGAAGCGGCTAACTATGGGGACCGCCACGCAGCGGTGGGTTCTGGTGGAGATGGTACAGGCGCTTTACGAGGCTCCTGCTTACCATCTTATTTTGGAAGGGATTCTCATACTCTGGATAATCAGACTTCTTTTCTCTAAGACTTACAAATTACAAGAACGATCTGATCTTACAGTCAAGGAAAAAGAAGAACTGATTGAAGAGTGGTAACCAGAACCTCTTGTTCCTCCTGTCCCAAAAGACCATCCTGCTCTCAATTACAACATCGTTTCAGGACGGAGTCTTGCTCTGTCACCAGGCTGGAGTGCAGTGGTGCGATCTCGGCTCACTGCAACCTCCACCTCCCGGGTTAAAGCCATTCTCCTGCCTCAGCCTCCCGAGTAGCTGGGACTACAGGCACAAGCCACCATGCCCGCCTAATTTTTGTATTTTTAGTAGAGATGGAGTTTCACCATGTTGGCCAGAATGATCTCGATCTCCTTTTTTTTAATTACAAAGTAAACTTTAATGTCAAAAATGCAAACTTGGGGAGGGCAGAAAGATCACACACAAGGCTGTCACTTCACACGTGGAAGGTTGCACAGCGGCTGGGCAGAGACGCTCCTCACTTCCCAGGTGGTGAGGGGGCCGGGCAGAGGCGCTCCTCACTTCCCAGACGGTGCAGGGGCTGGGCAGAGGCACTCCTCCCTTACAAAGGGTGAGGGGGCCGGGCAGAGGTGCTCCTCACTTTCCAGACAGGGCGGTGGCTGGGCAGAAGCGCTCCTCACTTCCCAGATGGGACAGTGGCCAGTGGCCGGGCAGAGGCGCTCCTCATTTCCCAGACGGTGAGGAGGCCGGGCAGAGGCAAGCCTCACTTTGCAGACGGGACGGCGGCGAGGCAGAGGCGCTCGTTACTTCCCAGACAGGGCGGCTGGGCAGAGGCGCTCCTGACTTCCCATACGGTGAGGCGGCCGGGCAGAGGTGCTCGTCACTTCCCAGATGGGGTGGAGGCCGGGCAGAGGCGGTGCTCCTTCTCCATTCCCAGATGGTGGGCAGCTGGGTAGAGGCACTCCTCACTTCCCAGACAGGGCAGTGGCCAGGCAGAAGCGCTCCTCACTTCCCAGAGTGTAAGGGGGCCGGGCAGAGGCACTCCTCGCTTCGCAGGCAGGACGGCAGCCAGGCAGAGGCGCTCCTCACTTCCCAGATGGTGCAGGCAGAGATGCTCCTCAGGTCTCAATCTCTTGACCTCCTGATCCGCCCGCCTGGGCCTCCCAAAGTGCTGGATTACAGGCGTGGTTCACCACGCCTGCCCTGCCGTCTCTTCTTTCTCCTCCTAAGCAGCTCTCTTAGTCTCCTGAATTTTGATGTTCTACTTAGCACCCTCATGTTCTTACGCATGTTGCCCTGCTGGAGGCGTCCTTCTCTTTGGGAAGCCTGACCCACCAACAGTGCCTCAGGAGATAGACATGGAAGCTTAGCCGGTGGGGGCCCCTCGTCTCTATCCCACCTCAGTTGCAGGGGAGGGGTCGGTTGCAGCTGCAGCGGTGGCCCCGACAGTTTTCTTTTGCGGGAACTGTGGCCGGCAGCTCTGGGTGGAGAAGACCTACTTGATCCAAGAGCTGCAGGATCCTTGGGCTGCATGTCCTCCCCCACCATCAGCAAGCCTGGAGAGCTGGGCAGGTGGTCTTTACCCAGCACCTTCAAGGCCCTCTTCTCTGGCCACAGGGAGCAGCCCGGAACTGGGGCAGGGAGCACTGTTGGAAGTGGGTCAGGCTTCCCAAAGGGAAGGATGCCTCCAGCAGGGCTGTGTGAACTGGCGACTCCATGGCCCTTGGAGTAGAAACTCACTGCATGCACCTGGGCCTTGTCAGTCTGGTTGTTTTCTGTCAGGCTCTTGAAGTGGACGTTTCCCTCCAAGGGCCTGGGATTGTACCAGGAGGAAGTGAGGTTTCCCTGAGTCTCCAGGGGCCTAGAGGTGGAGGCTGCTTCCCCATTGCCACAGGGGCCCCTTTTATTGTCCTCCTGCCCCTGGGTAGCTACCTGGTCTTTCACCTCCGTTGCCTCTTTGGGCTTGTCTGCCCTCATCTCCGTCTTCGGGAGCCTGGCTGGGATCGCCTGCTCATCTAATGAAGAAAGTTGAAGGTTAAACTTGCCTCTGAGACAAGGGATCCTCAGGGGCCTGAGGTGTCCAAACATCGTGGAGTTGCGAGCAGACAGCACAGGTTTCTTCCTCGAGGGGGGGCTCCAGACCACAGGAGGCAGGACCCTCTGTGGGGTGCCCGTGTTCCGAGGGATAAGACACAGCCTCGTAGGGGCACCATCCCACCTGACTGGAAAAGAAGGCCCAAGATGTCGCTGACGGTTGATGAGGAATGGGAAACGGCCCCAGATTCCCCGGGCAGGCACAGGTGCAGGAGCCGCGGGGTGAGCCCGGCCAGCTGGGAAGGCCTCACGGACAAGACGAGCAGGTGGCCGAAGGCATGGCCAGGACCTGCGGCGGAACCAGGAACAAGATACGCTTAGTGAGTTGCCCATTTTGAGCGAGTTGTGCACAGACGAAACTAAGGGTGAGAAGCGGAGAGGATACTCCTAAGTCACCCACTTCTCTGTGGCCAGGTGCACACTGGGCATCTGGGAGTTTATGACATCACTATGGGGCTGGTGACAGAGCTAGGGTGTGGAGGAGTGCTTAGGAGCCCAGCGAGGGTGCCTACAAGAGGAGTCAAAGGGCAAAGGGTGAGACCCTTCCACCGGTTCCCCTGGACTCTAGCCTCAGGGACGTCCTGCTCCTGGGGGCAGGTGTGTGGCCCTGGATGGGCCCCCTGTGGGGCTGTTGGGGGGTGCGGGGCTGATCTGCCAGAGCGCTTCCGCCTGGCGCCTGGCCCAGGTGCTGGCTGGCACCCAGTGGCCCTGTCTTGGCCGGCCCTGTCCCCCGGGTTACAGGGCCAGAACCTGGAAGCAGAGCGCAGGACCAGCCAGATCCCGCCAGGCTCTCCAGTGCCTCTGTGCTGCCTGGAGCCAGGCCTGCCTTCTCCATGGCTGCCGTGGCCTCAAGGGCCACTAAGCTTCATATAATACATGAAAATAATCCTAGCATATCTAATATATGTAAGAAATAATGGAGCAGTTACTAATACATTATACAATGTTTCATAGCATATATACTATGTGAGACGTGTCACTTTTTCAAAATGAATGCTAGATCTTTCTGGCTCTAACCTGTTAAAAGGGTCCTGTGGTTTCTTTCTGCATTCAATCCTTTGCCCCCTCACTTCATCCACACTTCTGACATCAGTATATACACAGTCACATCATGAATTCAAATACTTTCTGATCTAGTAGCTCCCTTTTTTTCTCATCAGCTATTCATTTTATGATTAGCTACAAAGTTTAATTAGAACTTTGACCTCGGGAAGGAAGCGGCTAACTATGGGGACCGCCACGCAGCGGTGGGTTCTGGTGGAGATGGTACAGGCGCTTTACGAGGCTCCTGCTTACCATCTTATTTTGGAAGGGATTCTCATACTCTGGATAATCAGACTTCTTTTCTCTAAGACTTACAAATTACAAGAACGATCTGATCTTACAGTCAAGGAAAAAGAAGAACTGATTGAAGAGTGGTAACCAGAACCTCTTGTTCCTCCTGTCCCAAAAGACCATCCTGCTCTCAATTACAACATCGTTTCAGGACGGAGTCTTGCTCTGTCACCAGGCTGGAGTGCAGTGGTGCGATCTCGGCTCACTGCAACCTCCACCTCCCGGGTTAAAGCCATTCTCCTGCCTCAGCCTCCCGAGTAGCTGGGACTACAGGCACAAGCCACCATGCCCGCCTAATTTTTGTATTTTTAGTAGAGATGGAGTTTCACCATGTTGGCCAGAATGATCTCGATCTCCTTTTTTTTAATTACAAAGTAAACTTTAATGTCAAAAATGCAAACTTGGGGAGGGCAGAAAGATCACACACAAGGCTGTCACTTCACACGTGGAAGGTTGCACAGCGGCTGGGCAGAGACGCTCCTCACTTCCCAGGTGGTGAGGGGGCCGGGCAGAGGCGCTCCTCACTTCCCAGACGGTGCAGGGGCTGGGCAGAGGCACTCCTCCCTTACAAAGGGTGAGGGGGCCGGGCAGAGGTGCTCCTCACTTTCCAGACAGGGCGGTGGCTGGGCAGAAGCGCTCCTCACTTCCCAGATGGGACAGTGGCCAGTGGCCGGGCAGAGGCGCTCCTCATTTCCCAGACGGTGAGGAGGCCGGGCAGAGGCAAGCCTCACTTTGCAGACGGGACGGCGGCGAGGCAGAGGCGCTCGTTACTTCCCAGACAGGGCGGCTGGGCAGAGGCGCTCCTGACTTCCCATACGGTGAGGCGGCCGGGCAGAGGTGCTCGTCACTTCCCAGATGGGGTGGAGGCCGGGCAGAGGCGGTGCTCCTTCTCCATTCCCAGATGGTGGGCAGCTGGGTAGAGGCACTCCTCACTTCCCAGACAGGGCAGTGGCCAGGCAGAAGCGCTCCTCACTTCCCAGAGTGTAAGGGGGCCGGGCAGAGGCACTCCTCGCTTCGCAGGCAGGACGGCAGCCAGGCAGAGGCGCTCCTCACTTCCCAGATGGTGCAGGCAGAGATGCTCCTCAGGTCTCAATCTCTTGACCTCCTGATCCGCCCGCCTGGGCCTCCCAAAGTGCTGGATTACAGGCGTGGTTCACCACGCCTGCCCTGCCGTCTCTTCTTTCTCCTCCTAAGCAGCTCTCTTAGTCTCCTGAATTTTGATGTTCTACTTAGCACCCTCATGTTCTTACGCATGTTGCCCTGCTGGAGGCGTCCTTCTCTTTGGGAAGCCTGACCCACCAACAGTGCCTCAGGAGATAGACATGGAAGCTTAGCCGGTGGGGGCCCCTCGTCTCTATCCCACCTCAGTTGCAGGGGAGGGGTCGGTTGCAGCTGCAGCGGTGGCCCCGACAGTTTTCTTTTGCGGGAACTGTGGCCGGCAGCTCTGGGTGGAGAAGACCTACTTGATCCAAGAGCTGCAGGATCCTTGGGCTGCATGTCCTCCCCCACCATCAGCAAGCCTGGAGAGCTGGGCAGGTGGTCTTTACCCAGCACCTTCAAGGCCCTCTTCTCTGGCCACAGGGAGCAGCCCGGAACTGGGGCAGGGAGCACTGTTGGAAGTGGGTCAGGCTTCCCAAAGGGAAGGATGCCTCCAGCAGGGCTGTGTGAACTGGCGACTCCATGGCCCTTGGAGTAGAAACTCACTGCATGCACCTGGGCCTTGTCAGTCTGGTTGTTTTCTGTCAGGCTCTTGAAGTGGACGTTTCCCTCCAAGGGCCTGGGATTGTACCAGGAGGAAGTGAGGTTTCCCTGAGTCTCCAGGGGCCTAGAGGTGGAGGCTGCTTCCCCATTGCCACAGGGGCCCCTTTTATTGTCCTCCTGCCCCTGGGTAGCTACCTGGTCTTTCACCTCCGTTGCCTCTTTGGGCTTGTCTGCCCTCATCTCCGTCTTCGGGAGCCTGGCTGGGATCGCCTGCTCATCTAATGAAGAAAGTTGAAGGTTAAACTTGCCTCTGAGACAAGGGATCCTCAGGGGCCTGAGGTGTCCAAACATCGTGGAGTTGCGAGCAGACAGCACAGGTTTCTTCCTCGAGGGGGGGCTCCAGACCACAGGAGGCAGGACCCTCTGTGGGGTGCCCGTGTTCCGAGGGATAAGACACAGCCTCGTAGGGGCACCATCCCACCTGACTGGAAAAGAAGGCCCAAGATGTCGCTGACGGTTGATGAGGAATGGGAAACGGCCCCAGATTCCCCGGGCAGGCACAGGTGCAGGAGCCGCGGGGTGAGCCCGGCCAGCTGGGAAGGCCTCACGGACAAGACGAGCAGGTGGCCGAAGGCATGGCCAGGACCTGCGGCGGAACCAGGAACAAGATACGCTTAGTGAGTTGCCCATTTTGAGCGAGTTGTGCACAGACGAAACTAAGGGTGAGAAGCGGAGAGGATACTCCTAAGTCACCCACTTCTCTGTGGCCAGGTGCACACTGGGCATCTGGGAGTTTATGACATCACTATGGGGCTGGTGACAGAGCTAGGGTGTGGAGGAGTGCTTAGGAGCCCAGCGAGGGTGCCTACAAGAGGAGTCAAAGGGCAAAGGGTGAGACCCTTCCACCGGTTCCCCTGGACTCTAGCCTCAGGGACGTCCTGCTCCTGGGGGCAGGTGTGTGGCCCTGGATGGGCCCCCTGTGGGGCTGTTGGGGGGTGCGGGGCTGATCTGCCAGAGCGCTTCCGCCTGGCGCCTGGCCCAGGTGCTGGCTGGCACCCAGTGGCCCTGTCTTGGCCGGCCCTGTCCCCCGGGTTACAGGGCCAGAACCTGGAAGCAGAGCGCAGGACCAGCCAGATCCCGCCAGGCTCTCCAGTGCCTCTGTGCTGCCTGGAGCCAGGCCTGCCTTCTCCATGGCTGCCGTGGCCTCAAGGGCCACTAAGCTTCATATAATACATGAAAATAATCCTAGCATATCTAATATATGTAAGAAATAATGGAGCAGTTACTAATACATTATACAATGTTTCATAGCATATATACTATGTGAGACGTGTCACTTTTTCAAAATGAATGCTAGATCTTTCTGGCTCTAACCTGTTAAAAGGGTCCTGTGGTTTCTTTCTGCATTCAATCCTTTGCCCCCTCACTTCATCCACACTTCTGACATCAGTATATACACAGTCACATCATGAATTCAAATACTTTCTGATCTAGTAGCTCCCTTTTTTTCTCATCAGCTATTCATTTTATGATTAGCTACAAAGTTTAATTAGAACTTTGACC
This sequence comes from Gorilla gorilla gorilla, assembly GCF_029281585.2. Taxonomy (NCBI): domain Eukaryota; kingdom Metazoa; phylum Chordata; class Mammalia; order Primates; family Hominidae; genus Gorilla; species Gorilla gorilla. Next base: position 89,472,777 of record NC_073242.2, read on the forward strand.
TCGGGAAGGAAGCGGCTAACTATGGGGACCGCCACGCAGCGGTGGGTTCTGGTGGAGATGGTACAGGCGCTTTACGAGGCTCCTGCTTACCATCTTATTTTGGAAGGGATTCTCATACTCTGGATAATCAGACTTCTTTTCTCTAAGACTTACAAATTACAAGAACGATCTGATCTTACAGTCAAGGAAAAAGAAGAACTGATTGAAGAGTGGTAACCAGAACCTCTTGTTCCTCCTGTCCCAAAAGACCATCCTGCTCTCAATTACAACATCGTTTCAGGACGGAGTCTTGCTCTGTCACCAGGCTGGAGTGCAGTGGTGCGATCTCGGCTCACTGCAACCTCCACCTCCCGGGTTAAAGCCATTCTCCTGCCTCAGCCTCCCGAGTAGCTGGGACTACAGGCACAAGCCACCATGCCCGCCTAATTTTTGTATTTTTAGTAGAGATGGAGTTTCACCATGTTGGCCAGAATGATCTCGATCTCCTTTTTTTTAATTACAAAGTAAACTTTAATGTCAAAAATGCAAACTTGGGGAGGGCAGAAAGATCACACACAAGGCTGTCACTTCACACGTGGAAGGTTGCACAGCGGCTGGGCAGAGACGCTCCTCACTTCCCAGGTGGTGAGGGGGCCGGGCAGAGGCGCTCCTCACTTCCCAGACGGTGCAGGGGCTGGGCAGAGGCACTCCTCCCTTACAAAGGGTGAGGGGGCCGGGCAGAGGTGCTCCTCACTTTCCAGACAGGGCGGTGGCTGGGCAGAAGCGCTCCTCACTTCCCAGATGGGACAGTGGCCAGTGGCCGGGCAGAGGCGCTCCTCATTTCCCAGACGGTGAGGAGGCCGGGCAGAGGCAAGCCTCACTTTGCAGACGGGACGGCGGCGAGGCAGAGGCGCTCGTTACTTCCCAGACAGGGCGGCTGGGCAGAGGCGCTCCTGACTTCCCATACGGTGAGGCGGCCGGGCAGAGGTGCTCGTCACTTCCCAGATGGGGTGGAGGCCGGGCAGAGGCGGTGCTCCTTCTCCATTCCCAGATGGTGGGCAGCTGGGTAGAGGCACTCCTCACTTCCCAGACAGGGCAGTGGCCAGGCAGAAGCGCTCCTCACTTCCCAGAGTGTAAGGGGGCCGGGCAGAGGCACTCCTCGCTTCGCAGGCAGGACGGCAGCCAGGCAGAGGCGCTCCTCACTTCCCAGATGGTGCAGGCAGAGATGCTCCTCAGGTCTCAATCTCTTGACCTCCTGATCCGCCCGCCTGGGCCTCCCAAAGTGCTGGATTACAGGCGTGGTTCACCACGCCTGCCCTGCCGTCTCTTCTTTCTCCTCCTAAGCAGCTCTCTTAGTCTCCTGAATTTTGATGTTCTACTTAGCACCCTCATGTTCTTACGCATGTTGCCCTGCTGGAGGCGTCCTTCTCTTTGGGAAGCCTGACCCACCAACAGTGCCTCAGGAGATAGACATGGAAGCTTAGCCGGTGGGGGCCCCTCGTCTCTATCCCACCTCAGTTGCAGGGGAGGGGTCGGTTGCAGCTGCAGCGGTGGCCCCGACAGTTTTCTTTTGCGGGAACTGTGGCCGGCAGCTCTGGGTGGAGAAGACCTACTTGATCCAAGAGCTGCAGGATCCTTGGGCTGCATGTCCTCCGCCACCATCAGCAAGCCTGGAGAGCTGGGCAGGTGGTCTTTACCCAGCACCTTCAAGGCCCTCTTCTCTGGCCACAGGGAGCAGCCCGGAACTGGGGCAGGGAGCACTGTTGGAAGTGGGTCAGGCTTCCCAAAGGGAAGGATGCCTCCAGCAGGGCTGTGTGAACTGGCGACTCCATGGCCCTTGGAGTAGAAACTCACTGCATGCACCTGGGCCTTGTCAGTCTGGTTGTTTTCTGTCAGGCTCTTGAAGTGGACGTTTCCCTCCAAGGGCCTGGGATTGTACCAGGAGGAAGTGAGGTTTCCCTGAGTCTCCAGGGGCCTAGAGGTGGAGGCTGCTTCCCCATTGCCACAGGGGCCCCTTTTATTGTCCTCCTGCCCCTGGGTCTCTACCTGGTCTTTCACCTCCGTTGCCTCTTTGGGCTTGTCTGCCCTCATCTCCGTCTTCGGGAGCCTGGCTGGGATCGCCTGCTCATCTAATGAAGGAAGTTGAAGGTTAAACTTGCCTCTGAGACAAGGGATCCTCAGGGGCCTGAGGTGTCCAAACATCGTGGAGTTGCGAGCAGACAGCACAGGTTTCTTCCTCGAGGGGGGGCTCCAGACCACAGGAGGCAGGACCCTCTGTGGGGTGCCCGTGTTCCGAGGGATAAAGACACAGCCTCGTAGGGGCACCATCCCACCTGACTGGAAAAGAAGGCCCAAGATGTCGCTGACGGTTGATGAGGAATGGGAAACGGCCCCAGATTCCCCGGGCAGGCACAGGTGCAGGAGCCGCGGGGTGAGCCCGGCCAGCTGGGAAGGCCTCACGGACAAGACGAGCAGGTGGCCGAAGGCATGGCCAGGACCTGCGGCGGAACCAGGAACAAGATACGCTTAGTGAGTTGCCCATTTTGAGCGAGTTGTGCACAGACGAAACTAAGGGTGAGAAGCGGAGAGGATACTCCTAAGTCACCCACTTCTCTGTGGCCAGGTGCACACTGGGCATCTGGGAGTTTATGACATCACTATGGGGCTGGTGACAGAGCTAGGGTGTGGAGGAGTGCTTAGGAGCCCAGCGAGGGTGCCTACAAGAGGAGTCAAAGGGCAAAGGGTGAGACCCTTCCACCGGTTCCCCTGGACTCTAGCCTCAGGGACGTCCTGCTCCTGGGGGCAGGTGTGTGGCCCTGGATGGGCCCCCTGTGGGGCTGTTGGGGGGTGCGGGGCTGATCTGCCAGAGCGCTTCCGCCTGGCGCCTGGCCCAGGTGCTGGCTGGCACCCAGTGGCCCTGTCTTGGCCGGCCCTGTCCCCCGGGTTACAGGGCCAGAACCTGGAAGCAGAGCGCAGGACCAGCCAGATCCCGCCAGGCTCTCCAGTGCCTCTGTGCTGCCTGGAGCCAGGCCTGCCTTCTCCATGGCTGCCGTGGCCTCAAGGGCCACTAAGCTTCATATAATACATGAAAATAATCCTAGCATATCTAATATATGTAAGAAATAATGGAGCAGTTACTAATACATTATACAATGTTTCATAGCATATATACTATGTGAGACGTGTCACTTTTTCAAAATGAATGCTAGATCTTTCTGGCTCTAACCTGTTAAAAGGGTCCTGTGGTTTCTTTCTGCATTCAATCCTTTGCCCCCTCACTTCATCCACACTTCTGACATCAGTATATACACAGTCACATCATGAATTCAAATACTTTCTGATCTAGTAGCTCCCTTTTTTTCTCATCAGCTATTCATTTTATGATTAGCTACAAAGTTTAATTAGAACTTTGACCTCGGGAAGGAAGCGGCTAACTATGGGGACCGCCACGCAGCGGTGGGTTCTGGTGGAGATGGTACAGGCGCTTTACGAGGCTCCTGCTTACCATCTTATTTTGGAAGGGATTCTCATACTCTGGATAATCAGACTTCTTTTCTCTAAGACTTACAAATTACAAGAACGATCTGATCTTACAGTCAAGGAAAAAGAAGAACTGATTGAAGAGTGGTAACCAGAACCTCTTGTTCCTCCTGTCCCAAAAGACCATCCTGCTCTCAATTACAACATCGTTTCAGGACGGAGTCTTGCTCTGTCACCAGGCTGGAGTGCAGTGGTGCGATCTCGGCTCACTGCAACCTCCACCTCCCGGGTTAAAGCCATTCTCCTGCCTCAGCCTCCCGAGTAGCTGGGACTACAGGCACAAGCCACCATGCCCGCCTAATTTTTGTATTTTTAGTAGAGATGGAGTTTCACCATGTTGGCCAGAATGATCTCGATCTCCTTTTTTTTAATTACAAAGTAAACTTTAATGTCAAAAATGCAAACTTGGGGAGGGCAGAAAGATCACACACAAGGCTGTCACTTCACACGTGGAAGGTTGCACAGCGGCTGGGCAGAGACGCTCCTCACTTCCCAGGTGGTGAGGGGGCCGGGCAGAGGCGCTCCTCACTTCCCAGACGGTGCAGGGGCTGGGCAGAGGCACTCCTCCCTTACAAAGGGTGAGGGGGCCGGGCAGAGGTGCTCCTCACTTTCCAGACAGGGCGGTGGCTGGGCAGAAGCGCTCCTCACTTCCCAGATGGGACAGTGGCCAGTGGCCGGGCAGAGGCGCTCCTCATTTCCCAGACGGTGAGGAGGCCGGGCAGAGGCAAGCCTCACTTTGCAGACGGGACGGCGGCGAGGCAGAGGCGCTCGTTACTTCCCAGACAGGGCGGCTGGGCAGAGGCGCTCCTGACTTCCCATACGGTGAGGCGGCCGGGCAGAGGTGCTCGTCACTTCCCAGATGGGGTGGAGGCCGGGCAGAGGCGGTGCTCCTTCTCCATTCCCAGATGGTGGGCAGCTGGGTAGAGGCACTCCTCACTTCCCAGACAGGGCAGTGGCCAGGCAGAAGCGCTCCTCACTTCCCAGAGTGTAAGGGGGCCGGGCAGAGGCACTCCTCGCTTCGCAGGCAGGACGGCAGCCAGGCAGAGGCGCTCCTCACTTCCCAGATGGTGCAGGCAGAGATGCTCCTCAGGTCTCAATCTCTTGACCTCCTGATCCGCCCGCCTGGGCCTCCCAAAGTGCTGGATTACAGGCGTGGTTCACCACGCCTGCCCTGCCGTCTCTTCTTTCTCCTCCTAAGCAGCTCTCTTAGTCTCCTGAATTTTGATGTTCTACTTAGCACCCTCATGTTCTTACGCATGTTGCCCTGCTGGAGGCGTCCTTCTCTTTGGGAAGCCTGACCCACCAACAGTGCCTCAGGAGATAGACATGGAAGCTTAGCCGGTGGGGGCCCCTCGTCTCTATCCCACCTCAGTTGCAGGGGAGGGGTCGGTTGCAGCTGCAGCGGTGGCCCCGACAGTTTTCTTTTGCGGGAACTGTGGCCGGCAGCTCTGGGTGGAGAAGACCTACTTGATCCAAGAGCTGCAGGATCCTTGGGCTGCATGTCCTCCGCCACCATCAGCAAGCCTGGAGAGCTGGGCAGGTGGTCTTTACCCAGCACCTTCAAGGCCCTCTTCTCTGGCCACAGGGAGCAGCCCGGAACTGGGGCAGGGAGCACTGTTGGAAGTGGGTCAGGCTTCCCAAAGGGAAGGATGCCTCCAGCAGGGCTGTGTGAACTGGCGACTCCATGGCCCTTGGAGTAGAAACTCACTGCATGCACCTGGGCCTTGTCAGTCTGGTTGTTTTCTGTCAGGCTCTTGAAGTGGACGTTTCCCTCCAAGGGCCTGGGATTGTACCAGGAGGAAGTGAGGTTTCCCTGAGTCTCCAGGGGCCTAGAGGTGGAGGCTGCTTCCCCATTGCCACAGGGGCCCCTTTTATTGTCCTCCTGCCCCTGGGTCTCTACCTGGTCTTTCACCTCCGTTGCTTCTTTGGGCTTGTCTGCCCTCATCTCCGTCTTCGGGAGCCTGGCTGGGATCGCCTGCTCATCTAATGAAGGAAGTTGAAGGTTAAACTTGCCTCTGAGACAAGGGATCCTCAGGGGCCTGAGGTGTCCAAACATCGTGGAGTTGCGAGCAGACAGCACAGGTTTCTTCCTCGAGGGGGGGCTCCAGACCACAGGAGGCAGGACCCTCTGTGGGGTGCCCGTGTTCCGAGGGATAAGACACAGCCTCGTAGGGGCACCATCCCACCTGACTGGAAAAGAAGGCCCAAGATGTCGCTGACGGTTGATGAGGAATGGGAAACGGCCCCAGATTCCCCGGGCAGGCACAGGTGCAGGAGCCGCGGGGTGAGCCCGGCCAGCTGGGAAGGCCTCACGGACAAGACGAGCAGGTGGCCGAAGGCATGGCCAGGACCTGCGGCGGAACCAGGAACAAGATACGCTTAGTGAGTTGCCCATTTTGAGCGAGTTGTGCACAGACGAAACTAAGGGTGAGAAGCGGAGAGGATACTCCTAAGTCACCCACTTCTCTGTGGCCAGGTGCACACTGGGCATCTGGGAGTTCATGACATCACTATGGGGCTGGTGACAGAGCTAGGGTGTGGAGGAGTGCTTAGGAGCCCAGCGAGGGTGCCTACAAGAGGAGTCAAAGGGCAAAGGGTGAGACCCTTCCACCGGTTCCCCTGGACTCTAGCCTCAGGGACGTCCTGCTCCTGGGGGCAGGTGTGTGGCCCTGGATGGGCCCCCTGTGGGGCTGTTGGGGGGTGCGGGGCTGATCTGCCAGAGCGCTTCCGCCTGGCGCCTGGCCCAGGTGCTGGCTGGCACCCAGTGGCCCTGTCTTGGCCGGCCCTGTCCCCCGGGTTACAGGGCCAGAACCTGGAAGCAGAGCGCAGGACCAGCCAGATCCCGCCAGGCTCTCCAGTGCCTCTGTGCTGCCTGGAGCCAGGCCTGCCTTCTCCATGGCTGACGTGGCCTCAAGGGCCACCAGCCTCGCTCCACAGGTTTCCAAGAGAGGATGCAGTGCCCTGACCTGACTGGATGCACCTCTTACCACATGCTTCCCTGGCAGGCAGGGTCTCCACTTTTTACAAGTTTGCCTGAGACCATTCCTCAGGTCATTCAGGTGATCATGGCCCAGCCAGGCTTTGAACCCGGGCTGTGCGATTCCACAGCTGGCACTCTGGCCTGTGTGCCTCATGATCATGGATACAGCATCTATTCTTATTTTTTCCTCTAGTCCTGGTGTACTTAGCACCATGACATATCTGTAATAAGCACATGCACACCTCGAAGGAGGTCTTCACTTCAACATACAAGTTGACCATGGCATGCTCTGGGCTCCAGTCCTCTACAAAGATGTAGGGCAGGAACTACCAAGTGTCAGCACAGCACCATCCCACATGGCTCTTCTAATGGAGACTTTCGCCCCAGATGTTCTTTCTTGTCTGATGGGAAGGATCCAAGTATGTAAAGATTATGTTCTAGATCAGCTTTGGTCTGTCCTAAAAGAAATTTGCCAGTGGATTATTCCTTATGAATAAAAGTCAGTTTCTCTGGTCTTCCCGGAATGTGTCTAGAAAGCAAATACATTATTTTCAAGTTCATAGTAGATCAATGTATTGGATTAAAATATGACAAGCATAATTTGGTCATTGTGAGCATGCCAGCTCGGTCAACTATTCACCATACATGATGCCCTAAATATAACTCTAGGTTTTCTTATGCCCAAGAGAGTGACATACTCTTGGGTGTCTGGACTAGGGAAACATGCATGAAAAACCATTTGGCCACTCTACATCTTGTTATTGGAGAATTGAAACCATCTATATTCAAAGATATTATTAAAAGGCAAGAAGTTAAAAAAAAAACTTTGATCTCATGATTCTTTCATTATATCCATTTTACATTATCCTGCCTTATACCCACGATTGAAGAGTTGCCACTTTATACCTAGGATAGAGGAGTTGCCACATCATGAGCATGCTGGCACCAAGTGGAGGCACATCCAGGTTTTTCAGCATTCTCCTGGTAAGTTTGATTAGCTCTCGGAAGCTGAGCATATGTTTAAAATCCTTAACCAACATCACTTAGATTTCCTTATAGTTGCATCTCAGTCTATAGCTAAATGGACATGAAATCAATATGCACTCATGGAAAGCTAGCCCCCATGAGATACATTCTAAATAATGCAGCATATCGTAACAATTGGATGGTACATAATTCCCTCCATCTAAAACAAAATTGATTTTTGTCCTCTAACTATTATCCCAGTACTGCAAAGGGATCTATTTTCATTTAAAGTTTCAAACTTTTCAGCCGTGCACCATAAACAAACACTAAAAGATTTCATAATATTCTCAAGATTGTCCACTCTCAGCAGCAAAGAGTGCCACTACAAATGCTGAAGGCTAAGAAGTAATAAACCATCAAAAGCTTCATTGCAAATGCTCTGAAAAATCTCTTTTCTTTCCACAGCTCAGCAGGGTGTAGCTCTGCTTACATTTTCAGGCCATGAATGAGAAAGTTGCCTTTGGCCTTATCTGACCCCTTTCTCCATGTCAGAAAGGGAGAGAACACTCACAAGATGGAATAAAAGAATTGAATGGTTTGCTTCTTGTTTCCGTCAACCCAATGTCTGCTGCCAAAAAAAAAAAAAAAAAAAAAAGGAAAAAAAACACACATTCGAAGCAAATGCTTCTTATTAATATGCATATGGATCTCCTGATGATCTTGATAAATTGCTGTTTCAGGACATCTGGGGTGAGGCCTGAAATTCTGCATTTCTAACAAGCTTCCATGTGATGTTGATGCTACCAGCCCAAGGACCACATTTTGAGTGGTGTGTTGGGCAGAATCCTAACGATGCCCTTCTTCCTCTAAGATTCTTAGACCCTGGTTATTTAATGAAAGATCAATTTAGGTTCTGCTGGAAGGGAAGTTTGCAGTTATAATTGAAGTTCCAAATCAGTTTTAATTGACCTTAAGATGCAGAGGTTATCCAGGTGGGTCTGCTCTAATCACATGAGAGCTTTAAAAAGCAGGATAGGGGAGCAGAAAGGAGGTAAAGAAATTCAAAAGATGCGAGGGGTTTGACACGCTGTTGTTGCTTTGAACATGGAGCATGCGTGTGAGAAGGAATGTGTCAGCTTCAAAGAGGTGAGGGTGGCCTCCAGATGACAGCCGGCAAGGAAATGGGGTCTTGTGAGGAACTGGATCCTGCCAAAAACTTGAATGAGCTTGGAAGGGAGTTTATCCCCAGAACCTCCAGAAGAGAATGCAGCCTTGCTGATACATGGATGTCTTGAGAACAACTGAGAAACTCTAGATAGAAAAAAACAACTCAACCATGCTGTGCCCAGACTCCTGGAGTCATTTTAAATGGCTAAGTTTGTAGTAATTTGTTAGGTAGCAGCAGAAAACTAATACAAGTAGGAAGGTTGTAATTCAATAAAACTAAGTGAAATCTTGCCATTCATATGTGGGGTAAAAAACAAGTTTTGATCCTTGTTTCTTGATAACCAAACATAGAATCATTTTTAATGCAAAGAACACAGAATTTGCAATTGACAATATACATATAGTGGTCTCAACTCTTTCTCTTTTACTTCTTTGACTTTGAAGAAACCTTTAAACCTTTCTGGACTTCAGTGTCCTCAAGATTTTTTTTTTAAAAAAGATTAATAGTACCTCTTTCAACTAACTGCTATAGAGAGGTTAAGAATAGCATACAAAATAAGTGAAAAAGTCTTGTAAACTATAAAATGCTAGTCATATATACAGAATCAGATATAGTGTACGTTTAAATTACGCCTCATTGAACTTTTCTCTGGTCATAAGAAAGTTCTTCAGATGTTGAAATACCATAATTTACTGTTCAAAAATCTCATCATTGCAAGTGACAGTAGATGAAAGTGAAAACAAACACTTTGAAAACCCCTTGTCGTCACCCACCCTTCTTATCAGAGGTAGTTTTTTAATAGTAGAGTCTCAGACACAAATGTATATCACGTCCTTTTTTTTTTTTAAGAGCTGTAAAGTAAAAGCTGTATTTTATTGGATTAATTGAAAAAACTAGTCCATCCAACTTTTTCTCTTTTGGTGTCAAATGTACTCAGGTACGTTGTAAATAATTCAGGTGTTATTTGTAAACAAGATTGCTCTCAGATGAACAGGATGGAAATTACTGAGAGACAGGATATGGGTGAGTTGTGTGTTGTGAAAGAGCCATGCAGAAATGAACTCGGGGTTAACAGAAGATATATCTAATATGTAATACCTTCCTATGCACGGTGCCAAATCATTAGTTTATGGCAACCTTTCCTCTGCTTTTAGTGTGTGTTAACTTTTGCAGTGAGCAGATGCAGCCACGCACATTCTGTTCGGCAGAAGGCAGATGCCAGTCCCTGAAATGGGCGCCCAGTTCCAAGGGCAACATCTGGATCCCTGGCTTGGCTCTGTTCCTGTCTGTGCTTGTGGCTATACAATGCCCCCGGAGACATTTTATGATTAGTCTGCGACAGAGTTGGCATGAGTGTCTTGTCTCCCTGGCAACCATTTTCCCTTTGATTCTTATACATCTGCTCAGCAATATACTGTATTTGGGAAACTGCTCCCTACCTTATTTCCAATCACAAAGCCGATGACAGAGGACTTTTGCTGAATGGGATATCATTTTCCCCGGCGTCTGAAGCTATTGTTTTCCAGTGTGCTCATAACTGCATCAAACTGCAGAGTACATCTTCTCTGCAAGGCCACTAAGTTTAGGACAAGCATTAGATTCTAATGAATACTCAGAGGCACATCTTGAATAAGTGAGGAGTTTTCAGAAGCTAAGTGGGAGCTAAGTGGTTAGAGCATCCTGGCCAGCCTTGTTTCTTGGCTAAGAAGAACCTGGTTGGATGAATCTGTATTTTTCACTTAAAACAAATTATTAATACAATTTTTGATTGACAAAGCATAATTGTATATGTTTCTGGGGTATGATGTGATGTTTTGATATATGTATACAATGTAGCATGATTAAATCAAGCTAATTTACCTGTCTATCACCTTGCTTACCTATCATTTTTTAAGTTGAGACATTTAAACCTTATTCTCTTTGTTGTTTTGAGATATATAATACATTATTGTTGACTGTATTCCTCACTGTCTCTCTCTTTCTCTTTTTTATTGTCAGATCCTTACTTATGGAAGTAAGAACTCAGACTTCCCTTATCTGAAAGAGCATTAGGCTATACCTTTATTTACTCCCTCCCAGCAAAAGGCTATTGTTAACAGGTATCCCTCAGGTTGCCCTTTTGTCTGTAGAGAAACAAGTGTGAGATTGAGGCATGTGTCAATACTGAGTCAGTTATTAGCCATATCCCAGGTGAAACTGGAGAACAGATTAGAAGAAAAATGAACTCTTATCCCCAGCCCATCCTGTATGTTTCCATTAATAAGTGTTTTGAATTATGTGCAGAAAGAAAGGAGTAAAAATTTCAGAATAATATCCTGTGACCTGGAGTTTACAGAAGATAATTTTAAAAATTAACAGCTACCTGTTAGTCTAAGAGTGTATTTCCATTTTACAGATGAAAAAATTGAGGCTCAAAGAAGTCCACCAAATTGAGAGTGAAGTAGGGGAAACAGCATTTAACGCTTACATTCTAATGATTTGTGTAAGAGCAGCAGGACAAGCTATAGAAAGGTAAGACAATTCATCTAACAACGAGGCCATGGAGAGAGTTGTCAAGGAAGACAGCCTTCAATAATTACCTTACCATCACTCTTTTGTAGAAAAAGGTGGAATTATCAGGATGGAATTAAAGATGCTTCCAAACAGAGGGGATATCTCAAGCCATGACTCAGAGGTAAGAGTAAGAGACTATGATGTGCACAGGAGCTGTTTAAAAAGTTCACTCACCTCTACTCATTCATAGAGACACATTTCAAATACCACCTCCTATCAGAAGCCCCCATAAATTATCACCATAACATTCTCTCCATTCCTCCTTGAGGGAGGTAAAATGTAACAATTATCAGATAAAAAGATCTTTAGGAACCTATAACTCAAAAGATAGTTCATTTTAGGAATGAAAATGGGTCTGCAGCCTGTGTGAACCCATAAATCATGGTATTATAGGACCAGTGCTCTTATTGCCACCATTTTCCCTAACTGCCAGCTTGTGGGTGCCAAGCCCTCTCTTGCATTATAGGACTTAACACAGGACCTGACTTAATATAGCAATGTTTTCTTATCATGTCTCATCATTTCTTCTTTCTTCTGGATACACCAACATTTTGTCCTCCTTTTTTTTTCTCTCTTGTAAATGTGAAAAAGCTTGAAAAAGACTCGATGGCTATCATTTCAATACGTAGAATAAATAGTTCCATTCAATTTATTTCAATTGAATAGATAGATCCATTCAGTCTATAATACTGAAGGATCCAGATTAATCACCTCCCAAAATTGACTGGAATAAATAGAGATAAATAAAAACCAAATACAGATATGAGTTCAAATTCTAAAGAGTGCCTACTGTAACTACAGGTCCAAAAGCTAATACTAGAAGTCCCTGTTTCTTTATTATTAACTGGGTGATCCTTAGTTACTCAACCATGTGACCTGAGTAACTTTTAGGTTCCTCATCTCTAAAATGGATATTTATGAATAAGAGCACCACTGCATCAAATTGCTGTGAGAATTAAAACAATTTATAAATAATACTTGGGCAGAGCCTGACTAATAGTAATATAGTAATTATAAGCATTGAGGTTGGTAAGGTTTACAGGAGTCTGAAACACACATTAACATGAAAGAAGATTCTTGAGAAGTGAACTTGGGATCCACGTCTATAGCAAAAGCAAAGAGATAAGATTGGCAGAGTGAGAAGTTAGGATGAGAAGAGGTCACAGCAAGGTTTCTGCCCACCCCTCCAAGAACCCTGGAGCTCAGAAGACCCCTCTGAATGGTCCTGAATTAGGGTGAAGATCTTTCCTTTCAGTGAGGCAGCTTTCTTGAGCAGAAAGTAATACCTAGAGAGGGCTACTCTAAGCAGCTGTGAGAGTAACTTCCTTCAGTCATGAAGGTCAATCTGGAAGGCACAGTAAATTATTACTAAAACATTTAGTAATTATTGTGTATTAGTATGACTTTTATTTTTTTTTTTTTGGTTGTTAATCTTGAAACATTTTCTTCCATTTTTCAGTTCCTTACACAAATAATTAACCCTTAGGGAGCCCCAGGCAATAGTGCAAACAGCAGGCCATGTGTCATATGTTTAATTATGTAAGAGGTACAAAGTAAACTACTAGACAATTAAATACATATATGTGCTGTGTCTTATGAAAGACTCACTTTTATAAATGACTTAGGAGGCTAAGTAGGAATTAAAGACTTTTAGACACCTTGGAAATCTGTTTTGGTACATGGTGGTGTGAGAAGAGTTAGTTCCCAGGCTCCAGACCACTACCTGGCCTCTTTCCCACCCCAACTCTGTGCTGTTGCTTCATCCTACACCCCAAAGTGCTCACATGGATGTGTATGGAACCCCAGCTTGCATTCCCAAGTATTGTCCATGACTCCCACAAACAGCTACCCCTTTGCTGTCCATTGGGGAAGCCATGCATACATTGATGATATCAGTAATCCCCAGAAAGGCAGACTTGGGCAGGAGGCATGCAGAGGATCTCAAAGCAAGCTTGGGACCCTTAGGGAAAAGAATTAAGGTGATTCAGCTACCTGGAGCAAGATCCAGAAAGGGGAGGGACCTTCAAGTGGGCTTGTCCCCTTGGCTCTGGATATACCTTATTCTGTTGAGAGAGGTACAGCTGGAGGAACAGTGTAAAGTTCAGGTAAGGTGGACTAGTCTTGGTTAGTCCATAACTAACCCACAACTAAAGGGTTCCCCAAATGTGAAAATTGTAGTGCTAAAATCAGTGAAGTCCTAGCCAAACTGGAACAAGTTAGTCATCCTTATAGGACCTGATGCTAGGTCCCCCTTACTCTGGTCTAAGAGCTGTACTATCCTGTGATAAAATAAAAAATATATATATTTATATATTGTCTGTGCCCCCATTTCCTGGCACTTATCTCCTAAAACCACTAGCATCTCCAAAGTGATGTATCTTTTTGCTTACTAATGAGATGACTGGTGACTGGAAGCTCCTGAATAGTCTCAGGGTGAGGGCTGATTTCTGGGAGAATCAACCATGTGATTAGAGAGTTGGAGCATTTAGCCCCACCCCTGACCTCCCGGGAGGGTACAGGGGCTCAAGATTGAGTTGATTACCAATAGCCAATGATTTAGTGAATCCTGACTGTGTAATGAAGCTTCCATAAAAATTCAAAAGGATGGGGTTTAGAGGGCTTCTTGGTTGGTGAATACATGGAGGTCCTGGCAAAGTGGCATGCCTGGAAAGAGCATGGAAACTCCACACCCCTTCTTGTATACCTTGCCCTCTGCATTTCTTCCATCTGGCTGTCCCTGATTGTGTCTATAAGTTTATATAATAAATTGGTAATCTTGCAAGTAAATCATTTTTTGGAGTTCTGTGAGCTATTCAAGCCAATAATTCGACCTGAGTGGAGGCAGTGGGAACCTCTGATTTATAGCACAAGTGACAACTTGCAATTGGCATCTGCAATTGGGCCAGTCTTCTGGGACTGAGGCCTTAGCTGATAGTGTGAAATCTGACACTATCTCCAGGTAGTTGCAGCTGAGCTAAATTGTAGGGCACCCAGTTGGTGTCTGCAGAGAATTTGAGAATTGCTTGGTATGGGAAAAACCTACAAATTAGGTGTCAGAAGTGAAGAGAGTGACGTCAATATAAAAGGAAAAACAGCTTTTCTCCTTTCATCTCCTCACACATCTCTGTTTCTTCTTGTCCAGGATATATGCACATGCTGTTCTTTCTCTGGAAGGCTGGGGCCTCCCTCTACCCTTTCTATGTATCTAGTTAAGCCTTTCACACTCTTCAGATCTCAGCTCACTTGTCTTTTCTTCAGGGAAAACTTTCCAGATCTTCTTAAAAGGGTGATTTAATTTAGTCTGATGTTCTTACAGCAATATGTGCCACCCCATCTATAGCTCTCATCACGGCAGCAAATTTACATGCATTTCCTACAGCAGATAAGCGTTTGTCTGTCCTTAGTATTCCACACATCTTGCTACACCAGCTACTTTGTTGAGCACAGTTGCTCATTCTCAAGTGCTCAGAAGTAGGCAGATTCTTCTTATTTTAGAGCAGAGTCTTATTATGGAATGTAGGCGATCATAGAAAGGGCCATAATTTCTTCTGGGGGCTCTGACTGGATTGCTCATTAAATGCTTGGAGAGAGAAAGCCTTTCAGAGAAATTATCCTTTCACTGTGTGACTGAATGGAGTTTGAACAATTTCCTGGGGTACAATGCATTATCTCTTCCCGATTTTGTGGCAAATTCTTCTTAAGCATGTGGGGTGTCAACTCCAAGTAATTAATTAATTAATTGGCAAACACAGATTGAACCTGCATAGTACCCTCCCTCTCCAAATAAATACTGTCATTTAAGTTAGCAAATAGAGCTGTAATGAGAGTTAAATGAAGTAATGAGGCAAATACCCCTCATTTGGGATAGTGTGTTCAGGGAAGGCATCTCCAAGGAAGTAACATTGGTTCTGACATCTGTGAAGACAGAAGAAATGAGCCATTCAGCTGTCAGGGAGAAGGGTACCTCAAGCAGAAGACATAGCAATGGTAAAGACTGTGAGACAGGAATGATCTTGCAGGTGAAAGAATGGTTCAGCTGGGATCCTTGCACAAAGATAATAGCAAGGTTGATGGACAGCCATGTGGAGCCCAGAAAGTACAACACTTGCGATGACAGAGAAGCATGGCAAGTGACTGCCCCTATCCTCACTACATCTGAGGGCATAGTATGTGAGGTCTCACTGTAGAACATCTGGGACTTGACAATGGCAAGTTTACAAGATGAAAGAGGGCACCTAACTCAAATGTCCAAGGAAAGACACCAGGTGATGGAGGGGACTATGAGATAAAGAAGGTCGTGAAATGAGAAGAGAGGAACGAGGAAATAGAAAATGATCAATAAATGCTTGCTCTTATTGTTAAAAAGACAGGCAATCTGCTAAAATCTTTTAAATAATAAATGACCCAACTATTTTCCTTCTATGTATAACGGGGCTAGTAATGCATTCTCTCTAATAGAGTAGTGAGTTTATACATTGATATGGTTTGGCTGTGTCCCCACTCAAATCTCACCTTGAATTTTAATAATCCCCACATGTCAAGGGAAGGGCCAGGCATAGATAATTAAATCTTGGGGAGGTTTCCTTATACTGTTCTTGTGGTAGGAAATAAGTGTCATGAGATTTGATGGTTTTAAAATGGGAGCTCTCCTGCACAAGCTCTCTTAGCCTGCTGCCATGTAAGATGTGACTTTGCTCCTCCTTCACCTTCTGCTATGATTGTGAGGCCTCCCTAGCCATGTGGAACTGTGGGTCAATTAAAACTCTTTCCTTTATAAATTACCCAGTCTTGGGTATATCTATATGAGCAGTGTGAGAATGGACTAATACACACATACTAAATAGTTTCTCCCAGTTTATGCAATTAGTAAATGACTGAGGCAAGATATGCAATAAGTGTTCCAAGTCCAGAGCCTCCAGACTCATAATCAATTATAGCATACAACCTGGCTTAATGAGGCACAAAGGGGGTGGTGGAAATGAATGCTGGCAAAGGCTGGAGGATGTCTGCAACATACCTTTTGTGAGTGAGAACATTTAAAAATATAATGCAGATGCTTCTCAACTAACGATGAAGTTATGTCCAGATAAACCCATCTAAATTGAAAAGATCCTATGCTGAAAAATGCATTTAAGACACCTAAACTACCAAACATCATAGCTTAGCCTAGCCTACTTAAAACATGTTCAGAACATTTACATTGGCCTACAGTTGAGTAACATCATGTAATATAAAGTGGATTTTGGCTGGGTGCGGTGGTCACGCCTGTAATCCCAGCACTTTGGGAGGCCGAGGTGGGCGGATCATGAGGTCAGGAGATCGAGACCGTCCTGGCTAACATGGTGAAACCCCATCTCTACTAAAAATACAGAAAAAAAAAATTAGCCAGGTGTGGTGGCGGGCGCCTGTAGTACCAGCTACTCAGGAGGCTGAAGCAGGAGAATGGCATGATCCCGGGAGGTGGAGCTTGCAGTGAGCTGAGATCGAGCCACTGCACTCCACGCTGGGCAACAGAGCGAGACTTCATCTCAAAAATAAAAAAAAAAGTGGATTTATTTTATAATAAAGTGTTGAATATCTTGTGTAATTTATTGAATACAGAACATTGTGTGAGTACTCAAAGTGAGGTTGCTACTAAATGTGTATCACTTTCAAATTATCATAAAACAGGAAAATAATATGTCAAACCATCCTAAGTCCAGAGATTGTCTGTACTAAATAATTTTATCGTGAAAATGTTTTCTTAAAAATATAAAATAATCTTAATTTGAAACAAATTATTAGAGGGAAATTTTTATTAAATCCCAATACTTGCAGATAAATTCTGTGAACATTTTGATATGTTGTGGTCCATTGTCTTTCTGTACATATTTTTATGTACATATGTCTTTCTGTACATATTTACATACATATATATGTAAAATAACATGTCTAAGTTTTACCATACGCCTCTGCTTAACATGATCCTATGGCATTAAATATGCTTTGACAATATTATTGTATTGTCTGCATAATACTTTACCTTAGATACCATAATTTATTTTATTCTTCCCCTTTTTCAATCATGTAGTTTTTAATTTATTATTATTACAACCAATGCCTCAATGAATAGCCGTATGTGTCATTAAAAATATAGTCAATGATTTATTTATTTTCTCTACATTGATAGAGCTGAAATCACTGTGAAATTATTTAACTATTGCTTCTCATGTAGACAGAATTAAGAATACCTGAAATGCAGTCTGGGGTTTCCTTTGGAAGTCTGTAGATATTTAGATATCTTATAATATGCACATTTAATTTTTAATGGGTATGTAATATATTCATTGACTTCTTTTCTTATTATGTTCTTTTGTACACTATTTATCTCCTAGCTTGTGATAAGAGCTCAGTAATTATTTGGTGAATGAGAATTTGAATGCAATTCCTGGTCAAAGTATGTAAATAAGTTTAAGAGAACAAGTCTTAAAAGGGATCAGAATAGTGCAAACGTCAGGACTTTCACAAGGTAGAAACTAGTCCAGCTTTAGCTTTTATGCTTTGGCAAAAAGGGAGGCCATGTGTGCATGCACTGTAAAACAGAAAACATCCCTAATTGCCTTGTGTTCAGACAGTCCTGGGGTGCACTCATTTCCTGATATTCACCAGAACACCAATCTTCACTTAACACAGTTAATGATATAATTTTTATTTTTAAAAGGGAGTGCTGATGTTGCTACCGGCTTCAGAAGATGTTTCAAATCTGGTTGTGGAGTCATTCTATTTCCAATTAAGCAGTGGGGGGATTCAATTACAAGCTGTGGGAAGCAAAGAGTTTGTGTCAATAAACCAGCAGTGGTATTAAGGGTGGTTGTCTGGTTTGCAAACATTAACAGCTTGAATCCTAAAGGCGTATGCTTGTGAAATTATCTAACTATTGCTTCTCATGTAGACAGGATTAAGAATACCTGAAATCTAGCTTGGGCTTTCCTTTGGAAGCATTTTCTCTCCTTGAACTCACAGGGAATTTGGGCATTAAAGTAGCGTATTAAAGGACTCAATGGGAGCTCGTTAACAAGGCTTTAACAAGGTTAAAGCCATTACAAAAAAAAGTGTCAGAAAAGTATTCAGAACTTCTTCTGAATACTTTGTTGCAAAATAATTTGTTGCAAGATCTGGTTAGAAATGAAAAGGGTAAGATTCACTTAAAAATTATAATTTTGAGAGGTCATAGGGCTTTGGAAAAAATATAAACGCACACGTGCACCACACACACACTCACAAACACACACGCACCACACAAAACAGGAAACTGAAGTCTTAAAAGGTGAAGGCGATACCCAAGGCCTGTCAACTAACTAGCAGATATGAAGTGTCTACTATGTGTCGGATGCCCTGCTAAGAGTCAGATATATAAATGGAATAATAAGTGTTAGTATCTTTCCTTAAGAAATTTATAGTCCAGCTACAATTTATTGTTTTTTCTTTGGTTTTATTGACTAACCTAAACTGTGCTGAGCCCTTTGCCAAACAAGTTAATCTTCCAAATATTTTTAAAATGTTTATTGTCAGCTTTTCTGTTGCCTCCTCTTATTATCTTTCCTATTTGGCAATACAATTTTAATTTTTTTAATCATTGGCTTTGAAAAAAACTTTGCTAATAGGACTGGTTCAGAGTATTTAGCCTTCACGTCATCCCCTTTCGAAAGAAAATTTCCCAATTAGATTGGAAAATTTAATTCCTTGCCTGTATGTTTTCCAAAACAAGGACTATTTCCATTAACTTTCCTATGAAGCTGAATATCATTCCAGTTTCTCACAATTTGCTACTCACTGTTCTCCTGGGGAAATGAATGATTCATCTGTCTTGTGTCTTTGGGAGAGGGAATCAAGCATGTCCGACTCAGATATTTTCTCTTCTGCTCTGCTCATATTTGGGGTGAGCCAGGCATATGGTCAGAGCAGACTGTTATCGTCTGGCTTTAAGTTTGGATTCAGGAGTAAAATGGTAGCATGCCCATCTGGTCACAGACTTAAAACCACATTTCTAATCTCCTTTTTTGGAAGCAAAAGTTTAGGTTTTGACTTCCATTATTCTAACTATTTGTCTCTCAATTGATTCTAGACTTAAAGAGAGGGAGAAAGAGGATTTTATTGGACAGGATGAGGGTCCTGAACCACAGTACATATATATGGCTTATGAGCACTGTAAAGAAGCTAGATTTTACTACCTAATATAACTGTTTTCCAGGCAGAAAGAATCATCTTCACTAAATGGCCTCAAAAGACAGTGTTTTCCTGGTAAGACAAGAGATTAAAGGAATGAGTAGACTCTTGGTTCACTCTCTCTATCTTACTGTCTCTCTTTCTATCTTTCTCTCTCTCTCTCTCTTTCAAAAGATACGGAATTAGTCGGAGGAAAGAAAGTGAGGAAAAAATGCACAAAGTAAATTTTCAGGATTTCAAAACCTTAATCCTGTAAGCAAATAGAGAATGGAAGTTGTCCTGGGGAGCTTCAGATAACGAAGTATGAAAGAACGGTAGAGGTTTACTTTTCTCCTCCACCTTCCTCCTCCTCCTCCTCCTCTTTCTCCTTCTTCTTCTTCTTCTTCCTCTTCTTGTTTTTCTTCTTCCTCTTTTTCATTTACTTTAATTTTAAGTCCCAGGATACACATGCAGGATGTGCAGGTTTGTTACATCGGTAAATGTGTGCCACGGTGGTTAGCTGCACCTATCAACCCATCACCTGGGTATGCAACCCTGCATGCATTAGCTGCTTATCCTGATGCTCTCCCTCTCGCTGCCCCAACCACAGACCCCAGTGTATGTCATTCCCCTCCCTATGTCCATGTGTTCTCATTGTTCAGCTCTCTCTTTTGAGTGAGAGCATGTGGTCTTTGGTTTTCTGTCTCTGTGTAAGTTTGCTGAGGATCTTCTCCTTCTCCTTAGCCTTCTCCTTCTCTTTCTCCTTCTCCTCCTCCTCTTCTTCCTCCTCCTCCACCTCCCTGTTTCTCCTTCCTTCCTTCCTGTTTCTTTCTTCCTTCTGGATCTTTTATCATTTGAAATGGGAGCATAGGACGGGATGGTCTTGATGTATTAAAATTCTATCAACGTCATTTTTCCCCAAATATGTATTTGCTGCTTTATAGATCAGAAGACAGTTTATCTTTAAAATAAACTGTTATTTTTCCAAGATGGAATTTGGAACTTTGTGTGTGTGTATGTGTGTGAGTGAGTGTGTATGTATGCCGTGATGTGTTTGTGTGTACAAGCAAAAGTACACACAGGTTCAGGCATGTGAGAACAAGCGAAAGCAGTTAAGAAAAGGGGTAGAAAAGAACCAAGAAAATTGCCCACCCATCCTCTTCTCCTTTTTTTTTTTTTTTTGTGAGATGGAGTCTTGTTTTGTCGCCTAGGCTGGAGTGTGGAGCGCAGTGGCGCCATCTCGGCTCACTGCAACCTCCTCCTTCTGGGTTCAAGCCATTCTCCTGCCTCAGCCTCCTGAGTAGTTGGGACTACAGGCATGCACCACCATGCCCAGCTAATTTTTTTGTATTTTTAGTAGAGATGGAGTTTCTCCACCTTGGCCAGGCTGGTCTTGAACTCCTGGCCTCAGGTGATCCGCCTGCCTCAGCCTCCCAAAGTGCTGGGATTACAGGCATGAGCCACCACGCCCAACTCTCTTCTCCTTTTTCCACAAGGAAAAGGCTAATTATCTGGGATTAATTCTATATGGGATTGTGGTGGCCTGAATAATGGCTCCCTAAAGGATGTCTGAACTCTAATCCCTGAAACTTCTTAATATGATTTGGCAGATGTAAATAAGTTAAGGATCTTGAGAAAGGGTGAGTGTGCTGGATTATCTTTGTGGGCCCAGTGAAATCATAAAGGCCTTGCAAGAAGGAGGCATGAGGGTTGGAGTCAGAAGAGATGAGGGATGGAAGCCAAGGTGAGACTGGTGCTGGGATATGAGCAAAGGAATGTTGACAGCCCTTAGAAGCTGGAAAAGACAAGGCAACCAATTCTGTCCTGAAGTCTCCACAAGAAATGAGCCTTGATAACCCATTTCAGATGTCTGAGCTCCAGAACTATGAGATAATAAATGTGTGTTGTTTTAAGCCATGAAATTTGTGGTTATTTGTTACAGCAGGAATAGTAAACTCATACAGGGAATATTAATGACTAAATGGTATATTATCAATGTTATACAGTTATTCAGATTTTCACATATTTGTGAAGAACAAGGTATATACCTCCTTTTTGTACATGTGCAACAATTCCTATGATGAGTGCATTACAAAAAACACGTGGGCTTATTGCCATTATTTTTCTTCCTACTGGGAGATTTGTAGGTGTATTTCAAACCTTTCACATCTGGATTTACAGGAGTATTCAAAGCTTTGAAAGTCTGTGAAGGCAGTGGATAGTCAGTATATGCTTCCTCCGGGGAAACTGGTGAGAAATCGGAAAAGAGAATTAACCCCTTACATCCTTTTAGTGAAGTATTATTTAGTGAAGTATTATTATGAAAAGTCTCTTAAACATAAAATGCCATACATGTGGCCTAGACCTAGGCTTAGGGAGAATGGAAGGTAGGTGTGATGTGAACAGTTCTGAGAGCCTGACAGCAAATGCGGAGGATTTATTAACAGACGAAAAGCCCATTAAATATCATAGAGCCATTCTTCTCTAAGCCGTTCGGTTTACTTCTTACATAAGGAAATATGTTTCATAGCTTATTCAGGAAATAATTGGATTTTAAAAACCCTAAAATTAATTATAATATAAAATTATTGCATTTTCCTTAAACAAAATAGTAAAATTTTGAGTGTCTTAACTAAAGCCATCTTTTTTTATATAAACTTCCATTGCAAAGAAGTTCAGATTTTAATAGTTCTTAAAAGTCTCTCTTTTAAAGAACCCTAAACTTTACTATTATAGTTAAAATTGGATTATAAAATCAATCTAATATAAATTGAATCATTAATTAAGTCAATTTTAAAAGAAATAATTTAATTTCATTAAGGAATTGTTACACTGATATTACAAAGTGAATGGATTCCTGTAATTAAAAAGCATTGAATTCCATATGACCATTTATCTTTTCTCCTCTTTTAGCCATTTTGGTGAATTTCTAAAACAGAATTTAATTAAATGCTGAAACAAAGACATAATTCAAAATTAAAATTCTATGGAAGAACTCACTTGCAAATCACCAAAAGAGTTTTCCTTCGATATTTCAAGGGACCATAGCAAAGTGAAATATATATAAAGTTATTAGAATGTATATAACAGAATCACAGGTATTAAAGTGACATTCATTATCCATGTGATCTCCCACCAAGTAAAGAACCATTTTCTAAATGTCTTAAATGAACATTTAGTAGGTGATTGACATTTTCCTGGAATTCAGACCCAGATTCAAAAGTATGTTTTCCAGCATTAGATTTGGTGTTATACAAATCTTACTGAAAATAAACTGGAGTTTTGTAAGATTATAATTTTGAGGAAAGAGTTGTTAGGGACAGACAGACTTGACCTTGGCCTTCATCAGTGGTAGTGAGCTTTGTCAAATCATTAACCTCACTGAGGCTTAGTTTCTGCATTTATAAATGAAGTAACATGTCTCACATTGAGTTGTTACAAGGATTACATGTAATATCACTAGTCAACTCTCCACTGCAGGCCCTGGGACATGGAGACAATCAGTGAATATTTATGCTTTCCCCGTTTTGCCTTATAAGACTACAGAATTGTAGCAGAAAAGGGGTATTGGACCTCTGTTGTATGGTATATGCTAGTGGGAGAGACGTTTTTTTCTATCCTTGCTTCAAACTTGTGCACTGTGATTTCTATTATGTAATTTAAGTGGACATCTTTTAGATAAAATAAGCCTATAATAAAATGGCTTTGATGGCAGATGTACAAACTATAAAAATGAATACACATATGCATGTGAAGTAATACTTTTATTATTCTACTGTTCTACAAATAAGTTTTGCCTTATGCTATTTTCCCAGCTTCTCATTGCCTTCATGGATATATTCATTTGAATGACTGTCATCAGAGATTTCATCCACAGACCTGCATTTTTAAAGAGGATTTGACTGGGCCTCCTGTTTTTTCTCTCTCTAATCATTTGGGCCACAGCAGCTAATTGCAGTGTCTAATTGTATCCTCAGTTGGCTGCTTGCACCCACAATTAACTAAATATAAGCACCAGCATCTTGGTACATTCAATTTTATGCCTCAAAGGGAGCTGTGTGAGAGGGCAGTTGGCAGTTGGCTATCTTCAGGAAAACAACTTCTCAGACTTGGAAGTGTAGGTCTAATTTTAAAGCTTCCAAATATTTTCTAGTTGGCACAGTCTTGGCACTGTCCATAAACCTAGTGACTATCTTAGCTACACTTTCAAGAACATAAAATCCAGATGAGTTGCAGACAGGCCACAGTTTAAGAAAAATGTCAGTAGAGGCATGAGCTCACATCTGCTCACAACCATTCTTCTACTGTGCTTGAGCAGCTTGTGGAATAAATGTCCTGACAAGTATGTGTGCAGCTATGGTGGACTGGGACAGAAGAACTGGAGCCTTCATGTATTTTGATCCCATGACAGGTATATTTGTCCTTCTTCAGCCATTTGAAAAGCCTCTTTGAGGAGTTAGTTGCAATGGTGCATTTGAAATGCAGGCACTCCTCTAAAGCAGGTGTCTCAAAAACTGACTTGGAGTCAACTTAAATCCCACTCTGAAAATCAGGCTGGAAACATCATGAGGATGGAAGCCTGTCACAGCCTAGGCTTGAACTTCCAAATTAGCTCACATCTTCGACAGATGTGCCAAAGAGAATACTAGCTGATCCACCCCTTAAGGGAGAAATTAAAACTCAGTGTTTTGCAGTGGTTGCTCAGTAATCACTAGAATGTTGCTGTCAAAGCAAATCAAGAGGCTGTAGAAGTCTCTATTTCTAGATAAGTAACAAAACAAAGTTTTCTCATACAAGTACCCAGAAATAAGCAGATTGGATAGCCAGAAAAAAAAGAAGAAAGAGTAATGTATGTGGAATAAATTTCTAGTCTTTGTTTACATCTCAGAATTTTAGTCTAAGCCTAATATGTCGCCACTATT
Organism: Gorilla gorilla gorilla; assembly: GCF_029281585.2. Lineage (NCBI taxonomy): Eukaryota > Metazoa > Chordata > Mammalia > Primates > Hominidae > Gorilla > Gorilla gorilla. Next base: position 89,497,069 of record NC_073242.2, read on the forward strand.
TCCAACATAGTCATTGCTTAACAGTTTCAGCGGTTGCCTTCATTGTCTCATGTGATGTGGGAATTCTGACTTGGAGGTGAATTAATCCCAGACTAGGATCAAGTCTGTGACTTCTCATTTCCAATGCAGATTAGTGTTTCCACAGTATAGGGCATGCTTGAACAATTAGGTAAATTTGAGCTGAGCAGATCCTAAAATCCATTCAGCTACATGAACCATATGTTCAATACGATATTTCAGCTATTTATTCTTCTAGTGCATTGAGCTTTCATGACCACCTTGTTACAAACCAGCCTTTATATATGTCTCTTGATTATTTATTGATAAGATTTATCTCAATGATTTATTGATAAGATGAGATACTCTCTCTATATATAATCGCCATATATATGTGGTAAATATATACACACACACACACACACACACACACCATATATATATATATATATATACACACCAGCTGAGGGGTAACAATATATATGTATATATATACCAGCTGAGGGGTAACAGACATTGTTTGGTAAAATAAAATATCTTGATAAATATGTTCAGGGTTACTAGGCAGCGTAAATGTAGATAAAAATTTGAAGATTAAGAATGCAAAAGAGATAAAAAGATACGTTTGCTCTTCTAGCGTGTAGGTGTTAGGGGTAAGGGGGCAACATGAAGACAGAAGAAAAAGGGGGGTTAACCAGGGGACTATGTAAGTGCAACCCTTATTGGTGGGATTTTGGCAAGGTTGTTTCAAAATAGAAATGTCTAAGATGAAATTTTAATTTAGTTTGGGTGTGCAAAATACAATGATACTTCAGTAAGATCTACTCTATATATGGAAAAATATGTAAGTGAATTGTGTGTTGAAACTATAGAAAGGGCTGGGCTTTGGGCTTTTTCTGCAGAACATGTTTAGAAGTAGGGACTCAGACACAGATATGTCTATGGGAAAATAAGTTCCTGGGTACTTGCCTTAATGAAGGGAAGGTCTTAGACTTCTCTGCCTCATGAACATACATGTTCCAGATAACCTTACACAGAAATCAAGGAGTCATGGTTTTCCCAGCTAACATCTAAGGTCCATTCTGACGAGGACTAGTAATTCCGGTTCCACTAGGAACACAGAAATGTTTAGGAAAATAAGGCATTCCCATAAGATGCCCCCATTCTAGCAAGGAAGGTCGCTATGGTCAAATGTTAATAATACCATGTAATTTAGTCAGGAATGTGCACAACTTGCTCTGGCAATAAAGAGAAAGCTCAAACTTGAGACTAGTTCCTGGGAGGCTCAGAGACTCCCTGACACAGACCAATTCTGCAGCATGAGTTCAGAGGACAGAGCCTGCCCTAGCCTGCCCTATCATAGGAGCCTTACGTTCTGGCAGATATTATGCCAGTCTTAGATACATTAGGGCTACTGGGAATCTTAAAAAAATCAGCAATTTCCTACCCTATCCGGGACCCCTTTGAACAGCCGTCTTTTGATGCCTATCTCTTATCCCGTTGGATCTTCACGCTGGAACTTTTCTAGGTAGGCTCTGAGAAATATGAGGTAAAAGTCTGTTATTTTCAAGATTGTGGAGTTTTAAAGAGTTTAGAAAGTTCAAAAGAGGTTTTCATGGCAATTTACAATTCTGAGCACTTTATCAGATACCTGTGGGGATCGCAAATCCATCAGTAAAGGAACAGCCTAAACAGTCCTCCTTTACTTTTCTGAGCAGCAGCCCTGCCATGAGAAGTGATTTTCTTTTTCCATCTATGGGAAAAAATGCTCCGCCTTTACCAGTAAGCAGGTGGCTGTCATTTTTTTTTTTTTTGGCATAATTTAAAGTCCTTTAAATGCTTATTTTTAATTTTAATAATTTTGGAGGTGTTCACTTGTAGGTTAAAATTCAGGAAGCTGGCTTAGCCCTCGGCTTACCTTCAGGGCAAAACTGTGTGCAAGACATGCTTCTATGAGATAATTTGTTTCCTAATTGGCATCCGTTTGCTGAAATACAATTAAAGTTATTGCTCTAATATTAACATCAACATCTTGATTGCTCTATAAAGCATGAATATTTATAAATTTTTTTCTTCCATGGAAGGTATCTCTTAGGCATTTACTTTTTGGTGTTGTCAGTTTCATATTTATTAAGAAGTTTTCGTAAGGAGGATATAAGAAGGGTCTGGGTCACTTGCTGAGATTTAATACACAGCAGGGTTAGGCCATTTAGACGCTAAAGAGCTGTGTAAAGCATCATTTCTAAGAAAATGTGTTTGGATTCTGGAGCTCAATTGACCTGAAAACCTGAGAACTAAATCATCTATGCTACCTACTTTTTACACTATTATGAGGATCATGTGAGCTAGATGAATTTAATGCCCCTAATTGGGGGGGAAAAAAAAGTACCTTGTATTTGCACAGCCCTTTAAGATTTATAGTAGGCTTTGCACCTCTCAAGTGTGACTATCTGGAAGACATGATATTTCACTACTAAGTTTTTGGGGGGTTTTTTGGAGACAGGATCTTGCTCTTGCCCAAGCTGGAGTGCAGTGGTGCAATCATGGCTCACTGCAGCTTCACCTCCCCAGCTCAAGAGACCCTCCCACCTCAGCCTCCTGAGTAGCTGGGACTATAGGCGTGTACCACCAAGCCTGTAGCTGGAACTACAGGAAGGCATACACCACCAAACCGGCTATTTATTTATTTATTTATTTATTTATTGTAGAGACAGCCTTCCTATGTTACTCAGGCTGGTCTTGAACTCCTGGGCTCAAGCAATCCTCCCATCTCAGCTTCCCAAAGTGCTGAGATTAAAGTCATAAGCCATATGGCACCCAGACTCATTACTAAGTTCTTGGTGGCACCATTGCAGGTTTATTGTTGTTATTTTGTTTTGAGAATGAACTGAAAATTTTATAATTATTTATAAATTATAAATATGAGAATGTAAAGACATAATTCTAGATATATTCAGAATTAAATGATTACTGTTCATCAATTAAAATGTTTAGATTACATTTTTTTACCCACTAAACTCTTAAAGTATCTTTCAAATTTGAAAAGTAATATAGGGTATCATACATGTTATACATATCAAGTTGTAAGAAAAAGCAAATATTAAAAAATAAAAGCACCTTTTCATGTTCGAATACTCAATTGACCTCTTCAGATACAACTGTAATTAAGAGTTCCTTTGTTCTTCTTGTCCCTTTCTCTTTCTCTTTCTTTCCTAAGTTATTCTCTAAAATTACCAGTTGGACCAAGCAAGATGGGAATTTTAATGGGGTAAGAAGTTCTTCAAAACTTCAACACATTTGTCAGATCCAGAGCAAAATGAAGAAGGAATCTGTGCAAGGGGTAGGGGGGATTTTAAATATTTAAGTCCAAGTAGAAGAGTAGCAGGGTGTCTACCTACTGACAGAAGAGGGCAGGGAGGGTAGGAGCCCTGTGATGTGATGAGGGAGGGTATCCACCATTCACATAAGTGACAGGGAGACCAAAGGAGAGACTGTGTACATGTAGAGGATGGATCTGAAAGTCATATGTTAATGATAATGGGAGCCTGGCTTCTCACTGTTGGGTAGTGGTGTTTCACATGAGAAAAGGGAGAAAACTGTCACTAAACTCTGGTATTAAATTAGAAGATGAGATGAGGTAGTGACAGGAACATACAGTTCTCAATATGTGGACAGATTATGTAAGATATAAATATAAATGTGAGATTTGTATGTATGTGTATCAGGGTTCTCTAGAGGGACAGGACTAATGTTCTCTAGAGGGACAGGACTAATGTTCTCTAGAGGGACAGAATAGATGTATATATAAAAGGGAGTTTATTAAGGAGTGTTGACGTACAGGATCACAAGGTGAAGTCCCACAATAGGCCATCTTCAAGCTGAGGAGCAAGGAAGCCAGTCCGAGTCCCAAAACCTCAAAAGCAGGGAAGCCAACAGTGCAGCCTTCAGTCTGTGGCTGAAGGCCTGAGAGCCACTGGCAAACCACTGGTGTAGGTCCAAGAATCCAAAAGCTACAGAACTTGAAGTCCCATGTTCGAGGGCAGGAAGCATCCAGCATGGGAGAAATATGGAGGCCAGAAGACTCAGGCAGTCCAGTCCTTGCCCGTTCTTCTGCCTGCTTTTATTCTAGCCACGCTGGCAGCTGATTAGATGGTTCCCACCCAGATTGAGGGTGGGTCTGCCGCTCCCAGTCCACTGACTCAAATGTTAATCCTCTTTGGCAACCCCTCACAGACACACCCAGGAACAATAGTTTGCATCCTTCAATCCAATCAAGTTGACACTCAATATTAGCCATCGCAGTATGTGACTGTGTAAAGAAATATATTTTCAGCCCTTCCACTGAAACAGCCTGCCACCTGTGATACCCAATGGCCGAAAACACCCCTAGTGCCCAGAGCATGGTTTCTAAATATTGCTTTTGACTAAATGGAATCAAGCCTCCTTGGAGAAATGGCTGATTCCAAGGCTGAAGCATGGAAAAGAAAGGCCAAAAAGTATGCCAGAAAATAAAAGTGATGACAGCATATAAAAATAACACAGATGCCAGTGTAAAGGGGCTCCCACTGGCCAAATCTGGATAAATTTTAGCATGATATTAAATAATAAAAGTAGTAGATTAAAGCCATGGAATAAAAAGAATCTATAAGATCTTAGTGACAAAAATACTTAAAGAAATTAATTGAAAGTTTAATGAGGAATGTAATCTTTACATAATCTCATAATACCTCCTTACAAAAAGCACTTATTCTTTATAATGGGAGAAGAAGCTGTATACTGGAGAAGGCTGAAAAAATCCCCTTAAACAACTGATCAAAATCAGCATCACCAGTCATGGACTACATTGAAATTCAGTGCCACCTGAGAGGATGTAATGAGAATGTAGCATTACTACCATAATATGGTTGCCAAACATGCATCACCTAAATCTAAGAATGAGGCGACATTAGACAAACTTAAATAGAGGGAAAGTCTAAAACATAAGTAGCCTATTATGTCCCAAAGAATCATGATTATGAAAGCCCAGAAAAGACTGTTTTGGATTAATGGAGACTAATAAGGGGATGGCAAATAAATGCAACGAAGGACTCTGGATTGAATACAATTGCTATAAAAGGCACTTATTGGTACAAATGGCAAAACTTGAATAGGAAAGTGGTGAAAACTGAAGTGTCTAAAAAGTAAATGATAATAAAATAGCAAAGTTAATGTTCTGGTTTTTATGGCTTTATTATGGAGGAGAATGACATTATTGTTAGAAAATAGTTTTGAGCCGGGTGCAGTAGCTCACGCCTGTAATTCCAGCACTTTGGGAGGCTGAGGCGGGTGAATCACGAGGTCAGGAGTTCAAGACCAGCCTGGCAAAGACGGAGAAACCCCGTCTCTACTAAAAATACAAAAATTAGCTGGGCGTGGTGGTGGGTGCCTGTAATCCTAGCTACTCAGGAGGTTGAGGCAGAGAATTGCTTGAACCCGGGAGGCGGAGGTTGCAGTGAGCCGAGATCCACCATTACACTCCTGCCTGGGCAATAGAGCGAGACTCCATCTCAAAAAAAAAAAAAAGTAATTTTTCAAGGCTGGGGGCAATTTGCTCTCAGAGGATTCAGGATAAACTTACTTGTACTGTAAAGTGCTGGGATTACAGACATGAGCCAGCACACCCGGTCCAGGTGTAATATTTTTAATTTCTTCAATTTGTCCTTATGAAAAATGTTGTAAAGACACTTCTGGATCTTAATGTCTCTCTGTTGGACATGACAACAGTGGACCAAAATTGTTCTGTAGTTCTCAGAGTATTTGATAGATAGTCCAGGGGAGATACTGATTGTTTAAGAGTAAAGTTAGGCCCCTCACCTCTCTTCCGCACATTGTTTGACTAAAAGTTAAGCCAAAGATAAGATTGGCTTTTTATGCCACTGTTTAATCTGAGGGCAGTTTTACCAAGTCTTCCCCTAACTCCATTGACCTTACTGTTCACATGCCCTCTCAGATGCCAGCTCATGAACAATCACCTATAAGTGACCTGCCATCCTCTGCAGCTAATAGGTGACTCTTTTATAGCCAAGAAATTCTATATTATCCCTTGAAAAAAAAATAAAATGAAATGAAATTTTCCTGCCTAACCAGCTTTGGAGACCTGTGACTTTTATAATCCTACTGACAACAGCAAACACAAGGGAGCAAAGGGAACCGTATAGCAGTGTACAATGGAAATCAATTTACTCATAGTAAAGTAGAGAGAGCACCCAGAGAAATGAAGTCTCGATCAAGGCAGCAAATACAGTTGCAGGATTCTTTTTCTCCTTTCTAAGTAGAGCAGAAGAATAGTGCCATCTGCATAGGCCCAGGAGTACCTGTGGAGAGCAGTATCATAATGTATTATTTAAAGTGAGAAAAGATCCTTACAAAAGCCTCAGGACATCAGCAACACTTTCTAGACTAGAGATTTGAGGTTGACTCTTAGAAACAGTGCCAGTGAGGGTGGCATCTGAGTGATGGAACAGCAGGGAGAGGCAGAGCATCAGACAGGCGAGGAAATGTTACGGGGGTAGCAACAATGGGATATGTCCTACTGAGCCTGTGTGCTTCAATGAAGTTTTAAGGAGAGGAAAAAATCGACGGATGAAGTTTCATATTGTGACTTTAATTACTATAAGATAAGGAAAGACAACAAGAGCCCTACTTGCACTTATCTTTAGAATACATAAAATTGATTGTGTGTGTAAAATGTTTTCTAAAACCATTTTAGTCTTAGATGAAGGATCTCCTTTTTTCTTCCCTTACAGCCAGAGTATCCAGAAGGAAAACAAAAACAAAAACACAATGGTCTAGTCTTGGTTAATTTGTCCGGGATTGTTTTCAGCCTAACATCATTGCCTCCCTCTTCTACTACATCTCCTTTGCATGTGGGGACAATTGGGTTTCTCATAGCATATCATGTTCAGTTCTTGACACAGCATTTGAACAACATCATTGATAAAGGAAACCAAGTTCTGTAGAAAGAGATGAGAACCATAGGATGACTCCATACAATGTCTGATTGAGAAAAACGGAAGGCATTCTGTTGTTTGATTACAGGCTTCACACATATCTGTGCAGCAAAATAGAAAATATTTAAAAATAATTAACAGAGTACATTTGTCTGCCCTCATGTCTATAGCATTATTTAGTGTGGGGACTGTTACCATCTGCAGTAGAAAGACTCTTACCTTCCTTACATATAATAGGGGCTCTGTTAATGTTGGCTAAAATTTTCCTTATTTTCACAGAAAATGGAAGTCCCGTGAAGGTTACTCAACTACTTACACTGATATTTTCTAAAACCATTGATCCTAGCACTAATTTCACTGTTTTGGGATTCTTCTTTTACTTATTGGTCTTCCCCATCATGAGATGATGAGAGTCTTTGAGGGTCATGTGTCATATCTGAATTGCTAACACATTATATTACCTGGCCCATAGCAGCCCCTCAATAAAAGGTTGAATAAATGGATGAATGAGTGAATGAATGATGACCCCCTAATATTTGACTAGAGCCATCAGATGAGTACACTTCGATGTTAAATTTTCAATTTCTTCTTATTGGACTGTTCAGGTTAGGTGCTTTAAGGCTACCAGATAAAAGACTACTTTATCTTCTACTTATATATTTTTTCCTTTTTTTCATCTCTATCCTACAAGAAATTACTCTTTGCTACTCATAATTCCTACTTTTCTTTTATCAAAGAGGAAGTTTGTATGAGAGACATGGCAGAGTCACATATACTATACCAAAGAGATTTCTGGGCCCAATAAAATTTTAGTTGGTCTCCAGATTTTGGAAATTATGGGGTATATGAATGAATTACATCTTTGATGCACTAATTCATTTCACCATTGCCTTTTTTAGATGAACCAGTTTCTCTTCTCCTAGCATTCAACTCTCCAACTTATTATTTTTCTTGAGAATTAAGACCTTACTTTCTCAATGTAATTATATTTGTCAGACTCATCTGTCAGTCACTCCAAAGAATGTTTCAAAGATCCCATTGTTAGTTGCTAAAGTAGTCCCCAGAAATATGTGGGATGGCAGCTACAGAACTCGTTTGAAATAGTTGCTGATTATATTCTTTATTTTTTAGTAGCCTCCAATTACATGTGAATTCCAGGGCTAATATTTGCCTTTGCCTACATTTGTGACAATTATGCTTAGAGATAAGACATCACCACTGTGTTAAATCTAAATCTCATAACTACTACTGTCCTGAACAAATAGAGGAGTTCCTGTTTGATTTGGTTTCACTAAATGACCATAAAACAGCTAGGTGTGGTGGCATGTGCCTGTAGTTCCATCTACTTGGGAGACTAAGAAGGGAGTATCACTTGAGCCCAGGAGGTCAAAGCTGCAGTGAACTGTAATCGTACCACTGCACTCCAGCCTGAGCAACAGGGCAAAACTCTGTTTCTAAAAAAATAAAAATAAAAAATAACCATAAGACATGTCAGTTGAATTGTCTGTTCCACCCTTCACACTTTGCTCATTTATTATGCAACTACCATGTGCTAGACATGTTCACACATAGTTTTGGGAACGTTAAAGGATTCAGTTAAAACTAGAAAGCCAGTATGCAGCAGAATCATATTTTGTATAGAGATTTGTGTAATACCAAAGCTTGTGTTTATTCTAAACCATACTGACTTTGGGTATATGTGTAATATTAATGTTTAAGCAGGTATTATATTTAATTTTAATTTTATTTTATTTAAGTTGCAGGATACATTTGCAGAATGTGCAGGTTTGTTACATAGGTAAACGTGTGCCATGGTGGTTTGCAGCACCTATCAACTCATCACCTAGGTATTAAGCCCAGTATGCATTTGCTATTTATTCTGATGCTCTCCCTCCCCCGACCCCACCAGAAATACCAGAAATGGTATTTGGTATCTGGTCCACCACCTGTGTAAGATGGATAGATTGCAAAAATTTTCTCCCATTCTGTAGGTGGTCTGTTCGCTTTGATGATAGTTTCTTTCGCTGTGCAGAAGCTCTTTAGTTAGATCTCAGTTGTCAATTTTTGCTTTTGCTGCATTTGCTTTTGATGTTTTCATCATGAAATATTTGCCCATGCCTATGTCCTGAATAGTATTATCTGGATTTTCTTCCAGGGTTTTTATAGTTTTGGGTTTTACGTTTAACTCTTTAATCCATCTTGAGTTAATTTTTGTATAAGATGTAAGGAGGTGGTCCAGCTTCAATTTTCTGCATATTCCTAGCCAGTTCTCCCAGCACCATTTATTAATAGGAAATCCTTTCCCTATTGCTTGTTTTTGTCAGGTTTTTCAAAGCAGATGGTTGTAGGTGTGTGGTCTTATTTCTAAATTCCCTATTCTGCTCCAATGGTCTGTGTGTCTGTTTTTGTACCAATACCATGCTGTTTTGGTCACTAAAGCCTTGTGTATAGTTTGGAGTCAGGTGGTGTGATGCCTCTAGCTTTGTTCTTTTTGCTTAGGATTATATTTGCTATACGTGCTCTTTTGTGGTTCCGTATGAATTTTAAAATAGTTTTTTTCTCATTCTGTGAAGAATGTCAATGGTAATTTAATGGGAATAGCATTGAATCTATAAATTATTTCGGGCAGTATGGCCATTTTCACAATATTGATTCTTCCTATCCATGAGCATGAAATATTTTTCCATTTGTTTGTTTCCTCTATGGTTTCCTTTAGCAGGGGTTTGCAGTTTTCTTTGAAGGGGTGCTTCACTTCTCTTGTTAGCTGTATTCCTACGTATTTTATTCTCTTTGTAGCAATTGGAAATCAGAGTTCATTCACGTTTTTCCTCTCTGCTTGTCTATTGTTGGCATATAGGAGTGTTTTTTATTTTTTAAGCAGGTATTTTATTATAATGAATTGACACATGCTGTCACTAATAACGTGTCTGTATCTGATAACTCTTTAGGGAATATGTGAAAGACAACACTGCGTAGGCATATAACAACTTCGCATAAAAGTGATTTTCAGGTTTCTTTCTGAATTAAGTCTACACATATTTTAAACCATGCCTGACAAACTCAGAGATGCTTCCCACATTGTATTCAGTTTCTAATAATCTTTTGGTAATACTTCCTTGGATTAGAAAACAGGTTAAAAAGGCAAAGACAGTCCCAGATGATCAAGTGATCTTTTAGACATTTGGCCTTCTTTTCTACCTCAATGTTAAATTATAATGAAAAAAATATGCCCTAGAAATTTGCTGGAAGCTCATACAAGATTTTTCTCCACTGTGACCACATTTCACCCACATTTCAGTAGAAATGAGTGAGTCATTGAAAAATTTTAACCTTTGGGTCCAATACCAGTCATGTTACAGCAAAATTATAATATTATAGCCGTTGCTTGCAAAAATATGGTGAAATAACCACTATTTTACAGCGCTACATTTTTAAAATTCATTTGGTAAGCAACTTGGCAATATAAATAAGAGCTTAAAATATTAGCAAATATTGACCTAATAAATATACTTATGTGAATATAAACCAAGAAAAGTATTCTGAATACAGAAAGGATATGGAAAAAGGGGAAGCAATTAAGTACAAGTCTTATTGCAGCATGTTTCCCTACAGTAAAAAATAGAAAAGAAAACATAAATGTCTTTAATTGGGAACTAGTTAAGTAGCCTATGGCATCTTTACTTGATAAAATATTACACAATCAATAGAATAGAATTTTGAAGATTTTATAATAACAGCATATGCTTATGGTACTATATTAAGTAAATTTGCTTTGCTTTAATTGCACCTGCATTCATAATCCCTTTAAACTAAATCTTCCATGCCTTTGTTCCTGAGAAACACTTTGCAGGATTCGAACTCATATTTGTAACCCCACCGCTCCCTCCACAACATGTCTTCATTAAAATCTAACAGCTTTTCGTGCTCCTGGGAGAGAAGAGAACCTAAGTAGAGATGTAAAATTGATACAGAAGGGATGAGAAGCCTGCGGATGAGCAGTACAACAGTTCCAGTCTCGGATGAAATTCTCTATCATTTTTTTTTCTCCTTTGCTTCCTGAAGATCCTTTAAAATCTTATTTCTCAGTGAGTAATTTTGTCTTTATGATACAAAAGGTAATTCCCATACCTAACATTGTTTCTAAGCACATGTGAGTACCCTGCTGAGTTATATATGAGTTTTTTAGGAATATGACACAAAATGAAAATTCTATTTCTAGAATAGAAAAAAATGTAAATTGGCTTTCACACTCAAGTGAGTTGTTTCAGGGATTGGGGGGTAGATTCAGTGCATCATCTTCTCTGTATTCATGTGTAATTGATATAACTTTCAGCAATTGTTCTACATTTACAAACTTCATATTCAAAGAGTAAAGTCACAGACGTTATTGATTTTAAATAGATCTTAGGTTGCCCTCATCAAAAGTTGTCTTCTCTTGGGTAAAGGCATTAGCAGTCTTGTTAAAAAGATTGTAAACTGCTGAGCATGACAAGTTTTAGTCCTTTTGTTGTTTGAATGAGATTCCTGGATATCCTGCATTCTGTCTGTTTTGTAGTGAGAAATGGGCAGCTGGCATTCTAGCTGTCATTACTCATATTTTTTTTTCAATTTTTAGGCAGTTGTTATAAAGCTCCCTAGATGGATAAACAACACTTTGATATGGCATGAGGAACTGTTTTTAGTGACCCTAGCTGATCAATAACAAGAATGTCATTTCTGCCCAAGCAAACAATAAGTTGTGAATAGATAACACATTAGAGCTGAAATGTGAACTTTCTAAAGATTGAGAAAAGATGGTAAAATGAAAATGCATACATGTTGGGGATATTATTGGATATTATTAAATAAAAAATGTTTTGTTTGCATCCTAGGTATAGTGATGTCTCAAGAATTATATAAAAATCTTTTACGTGTAAAACCATCCCATTTAGCCATCTTTATATTCTGTTTGTGGTATAGGCTCCAAATGTTGATTACTTAAGAAAAAGGCCAGACGTGGTGGCTCACGCCTATAATCCCAGCACTTTGGGAGGCCGAGGTGGGAGGATCACTTGAGGTCAGGAGTTCGAGACCAGCCTGGCCAACATGGTGAAACCCCATCTCTACTAAAAATACAACAATTGGCTGGATGTGGTGGCATGCACCTGCAATCCCAGCTACTGGGGAGGCTGAGGCAGGAGAACGGCTTGAACCTGGGAGGTGGGGGTTGCAGTGAGCCACTGCATACCAGCCTGGGGGACACAGTGAGGCCGTTTCAAAAAAAGAAAAAAGAACAGGGCATTTAAGTCAGGCGTGCTGGCACATGCCTGTAGTCCCAGCACTTTGGGAGCCCAAAGCGGTGGATCACCTGAACTCAGCAGTTCCAGACTAGCCTGGGGAACATGGTGAAACCCTGTCTCTACAAAAAATATGAAAATTATCTGGGCCTGGTGGTGGGCGCCTGTGGGAGAATTGCTTAATCCTGGGAGGTGGAGGCTGCAGTGAGCCAGGACTGCACCACAGCTCTCCAGCATGGGTGACAAAGTGAGATCCTGACTCAAAAAAAAAAAAAAAAAAAGAAAAGAAAAAGAAAAATACATTTAGCTAAAAGTGGTGTTATTGATCAAACATCAAGTCATACGACAGCAAAACTTTTCACTCTGTCATTACACAACAGTGATGCACCCTCAGGAAACACATGTACATGCATGCATGTGAGTGCGCACACACACACACACACACTGTATCTTTAAAGAAAAATATCAATTAAGTCTGCCTTATATCTTGTAAGTCCCTTGATCAAAGATACAGCATTATGATTTCTGATGTATCTGCTAAGCTTATTACCTTGCCAGGCCTATAATCAGTGCTCAATTCATGCCTTTTAATGTGTGAGAGACTGTGTATGTGATCATGAATTTATAGTGAGAACATGTTAAATCCACTTTAGCTGTGTGTTGAGGAAATCCTTTATATACTTAGAATATATATACTTTATATACTTAGAATTTATATATATTCTATATATTTATTTATACATATATTCTATATATAATATATATATAGAATATATATACTTTACTTAGAATTTATATACTTAGAATAAATAATATATTTACCCAAATAATCTATAGTAAAATGTGAATTACTCAATTTGATATCCACATACTTAAACAGAGGAGAATTTGGGGCATAAATCTGCAATGCATAATTAATACTCTTTGCGGAAATACGACATTCTTACTTTCCTATAGCTCTGCTCCTTAGGAAAAGTATGGTGGCAGAGATGCCAGGACATGAATTGTTGTAGGCTACTTTGCATTACCTTATTATGCAGGAACCATAAATATAGCTTATGTGATGGAATTCCAAGTGCAGAATCCTTTTTGTAAGTGCCTTTAATGGTTGCCTTCTGAAGTTATCGGTCATTATTTGTAATATTTATCCATCCATAAAGGAAAATATACCATTTATAGAAAAAACACAGACCTCCATGTAAGAATTAAAACAAACAGACAAGAGACATTCCAGGTGGCACTATTATAATAATTAAAACTTTCTGGTGATGCTGATTACAATAACCTTTACTATCTCAATTAAGTACACTGTGTGCCATAGTTGAGAACTGTAAAATGTTAGGGTTGGAAAACACTAGATTGTATCTAGCCAAACTCCTTATTTTAGGGATGGTCAGAGAAGTGTCTGTCTGGAATCCTTATAGCATAGGTGATCCCTCAATGACATTAGGACTTGTATGACTTCAGAGTTTGAATGAAAGATTCTGTATAGAAATACAGCCACATAATGTCTCTATAGATATGCAATTCAAGTAATATAATAACTTAATAACCAAACTTGTTCCTAGGCAAATCTTGAGCCTCTGGTCCTAGAAAAATGGAAACTTACCTAGTCTGTCTTTCTTACCAACTAGGCCACATCTGTTCTTGTTTTTGTTTTGCGTATGAACTGAATAATTTCACAAGCTTAAATTTATACTAATATCAGTATTATTATCAATGTTATCCTATGTACGTAACACCTTTATTGGTCTTATTTAGTACATAAATTGTTCAATTTATGTAACACCTTTATTGGCCTTACTTAGTGTATTTTTAACCTGAAGAGTTAATAATTGAATTAAAATTTGTGAAAACTTCCTTAAAAGAAAACAGCCTTTCATGATGGAGACAGAATGACTTTATTATATCGTAGTAATAGAAAGTCCTTGAGAATGTAGTGCAATACTTTATTTTTCATGACAGTTTTAGCACCCTTACTTGCTGAGACCTTTGTAGGGGAAAGAGAATAAAGAGAAGACTAAGGTGAGGTTGACAGGGAATGCGCCCAGTGAGCATGGGTTAGAGATAGTGGTAGAATGCTCTCCAACTGTGAATGGTCAGGATTATTGGGTTACAAATTTGCTGAAGGAAGCAGAGCCTCCCTCATTGATCAAAAAAGCAATTTGGTTTTTGCAATCTTGTGACTGTCAGAAATGGGATTTAAAAAGTGATGAGTGTGTGCATTATGTGGTCCAATTCAAAGTACATTTAACAAATTTCCTTAGAATTCTCTAACTTCCAAGAACAGTGCTAATTGCTGAGCAGACAAAAATAAAGAAGAGAAAAGCCAAGCTAACAAGCAATTTGTTTGGTGAAGTCACCAATGTATATGAGCATCTGAGATGTACAGATTGTAAAAAAAGAACCCAAGCTAAAAGCGATTCACATCCCGCCCCATGAAAGTCAAGGTGGAAGGAAAGCGCTAATGCCTGAATCTTAAAGGGGAGGTTGAGTTCTATGTAGATAAGCAAGATGGGAGAGAATGTCCTTGAAATTATGGGTATGACACAGCAAAATAGTCCTTCAGGTATCCAAGCAATTATTAAAGATAAAGAGAGGTTATCAAAATGCATACAATAATCCACACGTCACAGAGGTAGACCTCAAGTCCTTGACCTTCATTTCTGGGCGTGGGTATTCCCTTCCCGCATCAGACTGCGAGATGCAGCTCCGGCTTCATTTGGGTGGGAAATGTATATTCTTGCCCTGTTTTGGACACTTAGCAAATGCTGTGAGCACCACTCTCACAACAGGAATTTGCTTTGTGTTTTAAATTATGTTCCAATTGTGGACACGTTCTACACTATCTCCTTCAGCAGCTGGCTCTGTCAGTCTAGGTAGCATCTAGAGGGAAATGCAGTCTCCGATCCGAATGCCTTGCTTGCCTTCATTTTTTTGTATTACTCTCCATCCTGCCTTTGTTTCTTCCTACTTAACAAAACATCATTTACTCTCTCTCTGTAACTCTTGCCTCATAGTGAGACTGTTTTTTAATACTGTTTCCCCAGCTATAGACAATCTCAGACATTCCTAAACTGTCTGGGTTTTCTTGTAGCAGATCTGTTGCAGGTGTCCTCACTCCATGTAATCTTGTCTAATTAAGCAGGAACTGGGCAGCTACCAAATACGTAACTTGTCAGGGAC
Source organism: Gorilla gorilla gorilla (assembly GCF_029281585.2). Lineage (NCBI taxonomy): Eukaryota > Metazoa > Chordata > Mammalia > Primates > Hominidae > Gorilla > Gorilla gorilla. The sequence goes on from NC_073242.2 coordinate 89,512,517, forward strand.
GAAAATGCCTTCCGTGTGAAGCCACTCCATGTTAGAAAACATATGTGGGCATTTTTATTGACTATTGACCTCCAAATGAAGAGAAATATTTTTACTTATAAGCTAGTGTATGTGAGATTATACCCTGATTGGGGGTGGAGATGGGAAGGCTCATCCTTCTGCTGATTTCAAATGATATTCACGACAGATTCAACGTCAATCAAGACCTAGGCCCTCATGGTTTGTATTGGTTTTTCTCTTATTCTATGCAGCCACTCACCCACCACTCTTGGTCCTGCCTTTAGGTGCTATTATTTCCTGAAGGGAGTACCATTTTGATCAGAAGATTTAAATTCCTTACAATATTCCCAATCACTCTTCTCAAAACTACCACCAGAGGCTGGTTCTGCTTCCCTTTTCTAGTAGGATGTAGTGGTTGCTACCCAGAAGAAATACAAAGCTCAGCCCATCAAGATCGGGGCAAGATGTATTCATGTGACAATCACGTAATGAGCTGTGAAATCATGATTTTTAATGAAACTCCGCTGTCTGCTATACAGATTAGAGTATGTCATCCTCATGAACAAGCAGAAACATTTCTAGATTGATTGAGCAGTCTTTTCTGAAGCAGTATCTCCATTTATTTTGCAGAGGCCTTTAACCCCTAAGAATAGTAGCTGATTGTAATTGCATAAATGGCATAATATTTGAGAGACCTGTGGAGAACTTGTATAGAACTGAAGCCTTTTTTGAGCAGAGCCTGCCATTGTACATAGTTCTTATGCATCATTCCTGATTTCATCAGTAAGGATATTTCTATGGAAATGGATTAAGGTTTATAGGTTTATTTTATTGTGCTGTAGATTGTGCTGTAATTATACCACTGATGGATTGTATTAAACTGCTTTGTGGGACACTTTCAAAACACATCAGACTCCGGAAGTGGTGCGGTCTACAAAATCTGCTTTTTTGTGTCCCACCTGGAGTTTTTGAGAGCCTGCCTCACTTAGCGCGCCGACGCCTTCCAACGCGTATTATTTTTCTCTTCATTGTTAGGCTTGAAGAGAATTAACTTGGCTGAGGTAAATTTACTTAAAAGACCCTCCAAACCCATGTATATATATATATGTTGATAAAAAGCAAGCAAAATTGAATAAAAAGCATAAAGAGAATGAATAACAAGTGTATTTACTGTTACTGTATGATTTGTTTTTATTCTAACCTGTGACATTGTTGAGTAAGAAAGTTATTGTGAATGTTTGGATTACAGAGGTGTGAAAATTTTCGTGTGGATTCTGGTTAATATCTTGCTAAGGTGGTCTGCGGTTTCCAAGGAACTGACACAGGACAATCTGAAAAAGAATCTTTCATCAAGGAGCCATTTGACTAAACTATTTATGCCTCATCTGTGCAGGCTTATCAGATTACAACTTTGGGATTTGAAACCTCAGAGTTCCCTCACTGCTCTTACTTCCTCGGTTTAGAAAGGTGGCATAAAGGTTTTGTCAGGCCACATAATTTTTAAGTCTAAAACCAATTTCTAGACCTTGGCCTGTAGCAGGCCCATCTCCACCATCTCTCTGCCCACCCTGATCATAATCTCAACCGTGCTCTTATTTGCTTATTATTCTCCAGAAACACTGGTCTTCTTGTCATTGCTATGACATACTCAGTTCATTTGTTCCATAGCAATTTACCTTTCCTGAAATACCTATTTGGAATATTATTTCTCAACATCTTTATCCATCTTGCTTCCCTTTGTGGGAATGCTACCCACGTGTGCAAATGTTACTGCCCTATAGATGCCCTTATAACCACCATATCTATAATCATGCCCCTCCTGCCCCTTTTGTATAATTGCCTGGTTTTTACCTCATAGAATTTACCTCTATGTATAAAAGTTCCAGGAAGATGGAGACTTTTGCGTCATTCACTGGTGTTCATTAATTCCTAATGCAATGTTTTATAGGCACTCAATAAGTATTTGATGAATTAATGACCAAATGAGTGAATGAAGAATAAAATTAAGGCTGGAATTCAAATTTTTAAAACCTGAATAACAGTAAATAAAAAGGAAAGTCTAGGCAGATCTGAGAAAACAAAAGGATAAATATTAAATATGGTAGACCCTTGACTTCTCTTCTATGAATAGGTATCCCCGGAAGATATTCAGTACTTCCAGAAAAACAAACAAGTCATCAAACTGGCATATGGGAATGAGGGGGGGAAGCAAAGAAGAAGTGGAATCAATTAGAAGCTGCAGACTGTCCCTTTAGCAAATGACTGAATGCTAAATTTAATTGGATGTGCTCCACTAGAGAAAATAGTCTACTCATTAAAACATCAATACCTGAAGTTCCAAGCAATCTGGCATCTTTTTTGAATTACAATATGTGCAAAAGAAAGACTCCTACAATATTTTATCCCAATGGTAGTTTTTACCCATAATTTATACTGCTTGTGCAATCTGTGTAGATAAGAATTTTGTGATATTGATCATCTGGTTTTGAATCAATGTTACAAGCATATTCATATTTGTGAAACTGATAGATTGTTATATCTTACTCCCCTGAGCTTTAAATCAATCGCAAACAAATGTTTTCATAGCCTTTGTATTTTGAGTTGGAACTCAAAGTAAAAGACGGGATTTGTGCAAAGGAAAGAACATATGAAGTTCAAAACCCTGGGTTCTTGTGCTTAGTTTAAACTTTAGTAGCATCTAAACTTTTGGCTAGTCTTTCAAACTCAGTTTTCCTATTTACACATTAGAGATTGTTCACAAGTCTTTTGTGAAGACCAATGAGACGACATTTATGAATGAATTTTATAAACTAAAAAGTAAGGAATGTTCTAACAATAAATATTAAATAAGTGCAGAAGTAACCATAGTAATTTGATTTAAAAGATTTACATATCAGTTTGGAAGTAATATGTAAACGTTGTTCGACGGTCATCAAAATTCTACAATACATTCCTAACTATTGCTCCCAATGTATTGATCTTGTCACATTGGTGTTGTTCCCCCTCAACATGTCAGGCTCATTCTCACCTTGAAGCTTCTCATTTGCTGTTCCTTCTTACTAAAAATATCTTTCTCCAGATGCCTTTGTTCATTGCCAGATATAGGATGCACTTCAGATAATTTGCTCTCAGAAAGCCATTCTTTGGCGAGCCTATATGAAGAACCAGCCCACCCTTATATACACCTTCACAAATAGATGATTGCTGGCAAATTTCACATTTCCAACTTGTATTGATTTAAAAGTCCTTTGCACTATCTGAAATCATCTTACTTATGTGCATACTGATTACTGTTTACTGTCACATGCCACTCTTTACAAAAGAATGTAAATTTCATGAGGGCTCTTATTGACTTCTAGATTAATAGTCTGAGATTCATGTTGCAGAAAAAAGAAAGAAAGACAGAAAAGAAGGAAAAAAGAAAGAAGAATGATGAAAAGAAGGAAAGAAGGAAGGAAAAATATTAAATTGGAAAAAGGTTGTGAAAAGTTTATGACGTTATTTGGTATGTAATTAAGGCTGAACAAATGATAGTTGTAACAATTATGACTGTTTTTGTTCTTGATGTGAGCATTGTGTAGGTTTGTTCCTCAAAAGATAGGAACATAAACCTTAAGATCTGGCTTGAGCATCATTGTTTCTACTAAATTCCTAGGAACAGTTAATGTCATGTTTAGCACTTAGCTGTTACCCAGTAACCAATGGAATAATCAGCAATGTCATGAACAACACCATCAGGACCACATGTGGGAGCTTATAGCCTGAAATATAAGGAAGAAAATTAAGTTTTAGAACACAGAATTTGTGAAGATAAGGGTATAAAGTTTGACTTTGAAAATTTCAAAATGCATTTGTTTCCTTTAAGCATTTCATGGTTTGTGTATTAAAAATATAAGTTAAGATTATTGCGGTGTTTTGGTCTAGAGAAGGATCTATTCGTATTTAATTATAAGTTAGATTATTTCAGTTTTTGCATCCTTGAAGCAAATTCACATTTCTTTGCTTTTGAGCCATATATGAACTCAAATTCCCTAGTTGTCACTACATGTATTTAAAGAAGAAATTTCAAAAGTAGTCTTACTAGACATAAATTTTTCACCACTTACTGTGAAAAAGCCATGATAGAATTTATGGCAAAAAATTTCAAAAAGTAATTTGGAGAGAGATGATAAGATGATTGAATAGATAATTAGAATCCAGTAAGAGTCTGATTTTAAAATAATACTTATGATGAGTTATTAAAAGATAATCCTACCAATGTTAATATTTATTATTTTTATTTTTCTGTGTGTCATTTTGAAAAATTTAGAATATTGATCAGGGAGATATGTGATAGCAGTCACTCTCCTTTTTCTTAGGCAATTCTCTCTTTTACAGGCATACGTGGCAGGTAGAACACGGGATAAAAATTTAAAAATAAAATAAACATTTTCTACACTGATTTATTCAAAACCTCACTATGTCTCAACAGGTTAGGTTTTCCTGATGACTCAGCATAGGTTAAGTAATTTGGAAGAGGTTCAAGACTTTTGTTTGTTTGTTTGTTTGTTTTTGAGACGGAGTCTCGCTCTGTCTCCCAGGCTGGAGTGCAGTGGCGCGATCTCCGCTCACTGCAAGCTCCGCCTCCCGGGTTCACGCCATTCTCCTGCCTCAGCCTCCCGAGTAGCTGGGACTGCAGGCACCCGCCACCGCGCCCGGCTAATTTTTTGTATTTTAAGTAGAGACGGGGTTTCACCGTGTTAGCCAGGATGGTCTTGATCTCCTGACCTCATGATCCGCTTGCCTCGGCCTCCCAAAGTGCTGGGATTACAGGCATGAGCCACTGCGCCTGGCCTCAAGACGTATTTTAATAGGTCATTTCTAGAGAAGTAGCAATTTACAAATGAAATACTTATTGTAAGTATTAAAGGTTCAATTTGAAGGAAAACTATTCGTAGGAGAATCATCTTGAATCATTATATTGTAGTGCCAAGTGTACTGTGTTATATATATTTTTGAGCTAAGTAATAACTCAATTAATATTTGAAACCCCTAAAAACTTTTTCTAGTGACTGTACCAAGGAGTGGTTCACACAGGCAAGACTTCTAAGGAAGTAAAAAGAAAATATTATTTCATGATCTGTTCTTAAGCTTCATTTGCTTTGTATTCTACTGATTTGGTGTTTATAATTTAGCTTCTCTTTTGCCAATTACCTTCATAATTATTTTTACCTTAATAGGCCCCCTTCTTTAGTCAGCCTCTCCATTTCAAAGACTACAGACTTCTAGGAACTCATTCTTGAATAAATCCTGCAGGAGATCCTTAAGTTACTCTTTCATTGGTTAATTTTCATTAAGAATCCTTTAAGGAGTTGATTGAAACAATCAGGTGTATTACCCCATATGACCTCATCAGTTGGGTGGGATTCAGTGTTTGAATAATTACATTTGACTTATAGATAGAACTTCAGGTTATGATTTTGAGATATTAGTGTTCTTTTTGTTCTTTATAGCCCCTGTTCAAGAGTTAAAAAGATTAAGACATAACACAGGCAAAATCAAAAGTTTTCTAAATTTCCATTAGAAATAAGTAAGGACATTGAATTACATAAAGCTAGCCTAAGTACTCATTGGAAACCAAATCTAAGATAAAACGTTCTTTTGAGCTCCAAAGAGCTTAGAGTACAGCAGGTTTCAGCTTTTCTATATTTCCCGATTTGCATTTTTTGAAGCCATTAAATGTGTTTGTTCTTAGAACCCCTGTACAGAAACGATGTCAATACTGTAATATTGCCTGCTATTTTTTACACATAGTAAGCTAATAAAAGATTTGGGTAATGTATTTAAGTATAAATACTTGAGCTGTGTAAATTTATCTGATGAAACAACAATAAAGCCCCTAGCAGGCATCAGTGATACACATTTATGCTACTGAAATATATTTGAATCAAGGATTTATTTGTGCATGTACATGAACTCATTTGTATATGGATATATTTGCTCATAATTAAAAATGTTAAGCATCTTAACCAATATTAAGATGAATTCAAAATAGTCGCTGCAAACAATGTAAGACAGGAGCAATCCATATTAAGGCAGAATTTAACACAGGGTTATCAGAGTGAGGAAGAGGGTCATTTTGGACAATTTGGAAGGATACGCCACCTGGGTAAAATTTTGAGTTAATATGTTAATTGAAGATAATAAGGAAGAACAAATAACCAGGTTGAGGGAGTGGCATAAACAAAGGCACAAGTTATGTAATGAATCCTCACCTGAAAATGCGAGAAATGGAAGATGTGGGAACAATTCCTCCTACCTAATATCATGGGGGTTGGAACACTTTAACACCATTTCTACAGTCTATTATTTTAAGTAATTATCTTTGTTTCTTTGCTTAGTCAATTAATTTCCAGTTTGTTATTACTCTTTTATATATTTAATGTTTGCTTACATTTACTAGCATTTTTTATTTCTTCTTGTGTCTCAGACCTCTTATCTGGAGTCTTATTTTTGGCCTGAAGAACTAGTTTCCTTTAATGAAGTTCTGATGGTGATGAATGCTTTGTTTTTGTTTACTTGGTATGTCTTTTTTCTATCATCATTCTCTGACCTTTTAATCAGTGGAGCTTATGTGTTTATAGCTAATATAAGTATTGATTTATCTGGAGTGCTTTCTAATTATCTTGTCTATTCCAAGTTTCTCTTTCTCTCTCCCCATCCTCTCTCCCTCATCTGATTTTGACTGTTTGAGAATGGCTTTAACCAGTCTTCTTCTTTACTAGTGTGGTAATGAGGTTCTCTAATTCTGAAACTTTATGGCTAAACTTTACGACTAACCGTTAAATATGTGTCCTTAACTTATCAAATTCTAATGTCAGTCAAGGCCATTATTTTCCTTTTGAATAGCACAAAAACTTTGCAAAATTTAAATCTTTTACTCTCCTAATCCTCCTAAATTGTATGGTCTTGCATTTGTTGTTTTAATTCTTATACATTTATATTTCAAAATTTGTTTTTTTTTTCTTTAGACAGAGTCTTGTTCTGCCCAGGCTGGAGTGCAATGGCGCGATCTTGGCTCACTTGCAACCGCCGCCTCCCAGGTTCAAGCAATTATCCTGCCTCAGCATCCTGAGTAGCTGGGATTACAGGCGCATGCCACCATGCCCAGCTAATTTTTGTGTTTTTAGTAGAGACAGGATTTCACCATGTTGGACAGGCTGGTCTCAAACTCCTGATCTCAGGTGATCCACCTGCCTAGGCCCCCCAAAATGCTGGGATTACAGACATGAGCCACTGCACCCGGCCTATGTTTCAAAAAGTGTGTATTTTTTTTGCAGTATACACTCAATGTTTATTGTTATACACCTTAATTTTCTGATCTTCGTTCTGTTCTGCAACTTTTTCTATCTGGGGTCATTTTCTGTTTGACTGAAGCATTTAGAATTACTTTTAATGTAGGTGTGAGGATGGAAAATACTTTTTTGTGTGTATGTCTGAAATGTCCTTATTTCCCCTTTATTATTGAAGAATATTTTTACTGATAATTAAATTCTGAGTAGGCACTTGTGTTTTGCTTTCTGTGTTTTTTTTTTTACATTAAAAATGTCATTCCACTTTCTCAGGTTTTCGTTTTTCCTGTTGAGAGCTTAGGTGTCAAACTTTTGTTTCTTTGAAAGTAGTGTTTCATTTTTCTCTTGTTCCTCTTAAAATTTTCTTTTTTCTGCTTTTTATTCTGGTTTATTATGATGTATCAAATTGTGGATTTATTTAGAGTTGTCCTTCTCAGAAAATTCCGTGTTTCTTAAAACTGATAATCAATGACTTTTAGGTCTCGAAAATTGTCAGTTGTAATCTTTTCAATATTTCTTCTGACCTTATCTTTACCTGCTCTTTACCTTTTAGAAATATTCAACTTCTTTTACTCTATTTTATATATCTCTTAACTTTTCCTTATGTTTACTATGTCTTGTCTTTCTGAACTGAATTCTTGACTTACATATACTCCAGTTCACTAATTACCTTTTCTGCTTTGTTTAATTTACCATCAAATGTGTTCATTGAGTTATTAAATTTGACTTTTTTCATTTCTAGAATTTTTATTTGCTATGGAACCTTATATTTTCCTCTCCCTGATCCTATGTTCAATCTTATTTTGCTTACTTACATAGTTGGCATGTTTTCTTTGTTTTATAAGACTCATCCAATGTTTTCAATATTTTAAATTCAGGTATGTCTTTTTCTGTTCTCTATATTTTTCTCCTAGACTCACTCATATTGTCTTATTTCATTTTGTGGCAGTTATCTTTGTGTGCTGTTCTTTTCCTTTGAAATTTGTGCCAGGTTCCTGAGGCCTGGAATTAATATGCCTTTTTACAAAGAGATGAGTGTTTAATTTTGCTAGATGTCTGGGGAGACTGCCCTTTGGGACTACCTAAAATTAGTTTGTGAATTGAGATTCTCTGGCCCACCTAGATTATATATAAACCAACAAAAAGTCAAACGCTGGCAAAACTTCTCAAGAACATTTTGTCCTTTCTTCTCCCTTCTCATGCTAGCATCAGGACCAAATATTATTCTCATTGCTTATTTTTTAAACAGAAAGATAAGTCATATTTATATTTGCTCATTCCTGGAATTCCAACTTAATGTAAGGGAGGGTATTCTATAAGACTCTCACCTTTGGTGAGGCTAGTCTTGGGTTTGGTATTTCTTACCCTGCAAGGATGGCACAACAAAGCCTGAGAGTATGATATTGGTTGATGCCAATTGGTGTGCTCCAGTATTTCACCTTAATTAATATCTTTTCAGATCTACAAATCTTTTAAGATGATGGCATTTGTTATTTATTTTTTTTTAATTTTTATTTTATTTTTTATTTTTTTGGCAGAGTCTCACTCTGTTGCCCAGGCTGGAATGGAGTGGTGTGGTCTCAGCTCATGCAACCTCCACCTTCTGGGTTCAAGTGATCTTCCTTGAACCCTTGGCTCAGCCTCTAGAGTAGCTGGGACTACAGGCACTCGCCACCACCCCGGGCTAATTTTTATATTTTTAGTAGAGACAGGGTTTCACCATGTTGCCCAGGCTGGTCTTGAACTCTTGGCCTCAAATGATCCGCCTATCTTGGCTTCCAAAGTGTTGGGATTACAGGTGTGAGCCACTGCGTCTGGCTGGGGTTTGTTAAATTCTAATACATTTCAATATCTGACTCTGGGGACTCTGGGAAAGGGTGGGAGGAGAATGAGGGATAAAAGACTACCTATTGGGTATAGTATACACTGCTTGGGTGGTGGATATACTACAATATCAGAAATCACCACTAAATAACTTATTTATGTAACCAAAAACCACTTGTACCCCAAAAACTATTGAAATAAAAATAAAAATTAAAAAAATTCTAATACATTTCAGTAGAGAGATGGTTAGGATAACCTCATTTATTATGCTGCAGTTATCATTGGTGCCTTACTCTTCCCTTTCTGATCATCATTTCTTTAATTATTTTTGCATATCATCAAATTTTATGAATTTTCCTCTTCCCTGAACTTCATAGGTTCTTTACAAAAACAAAACAAAAACAAACCAATGAGATCTGCTGAATAACTCTGATTTTTTTTCTTTTCATTTTGTCCTAATTTTATCTCATTATTTCACTTCCTCTTTTTTTTTTTTTTTTTTTTTTTCGAGTCAGAGTTTCGCCCTTATTGCCCGGGCTGGAGTACAATGGGGATACCTCAGCTCACTGCAACCTCCACCTCCCGGGCTCAAGCAATTCTCCTGCCTCAGGCTCCCGAGTAGCCGGGATTACAGGCGTGCACCACCACACCTGGCTAATTTTGTATTTTTAGTAGAGATGGGGTTTCTCCATGTTGGTCAGGCTGATCTGGAACTCCCGACCTCTGGTGATCTGCCCACCTTGGCCTCCCAAAGTGCTGGGATTACAGGCGTGAGCCACAATGCCCAGCCTCCCTTCCTCTTTTAACAGTTAAACGGCACTAATTCTTAGAAGTTTAACAATTGCCATTTTCCACTATATTATCTATTCTCCATGAGATGGGTTATATTTGTGTGGTTCACATTTTTTTACTCAGCAACAATTTATAATTTGTGACATCTATATTTGTTTTGAAATACAAAAATTGGTATATGCTTATTGTGGAAAACCAGAGCAATACATAGGAAATAATCCATAATATCTTAACACAACTGCTGTTAATATTTTGTATTATCTCTTTTCACCTTACTTTAGTAGGCCATTTATTACAGTACTGTTAATCATAAGGTGATATTTTCTCTTTTTATTTAACATAAGTAAATGCTCATGCAGTAATGTTGTATCCCCTGGTTTGTTGCTGACATTTAATAATTAGTGTATAATATCCATTATCTGGTAGGGTCAAGTTAAAAGCTAATGCTTTGAAGATAGTTTATCTGGATTTGACTTCTAAATCATCACTTATGTACTGTATAATTGTGGGAAGATTTTTCAAACTGTTTGGAAGTCATTTCCTTTATATATTAAATAAGGATATTAACAGTGGTATTATTAGGCTGGGTGTGGTGGTTCATGCATGTGAATCCCAGCACTTGGGGAGGCTGAGGTGGCAGTGTCACTTGAACTTGAGAGTTTGAGACGAGCTTGGGAAACATAGTGAGATTAAGTCTCTACAAAAACTAAAAATAAAATACAGCCAGGTGTGGTGGTGTGTGCTTGCAATCCCAGCTACTTGGGAGGCTGAGGTGGGAGGATCACTTGAGCTCAGGAGGTTGAGGCTGTGTCAAGTCAAGATCCTGCCAGTGTACTCCAGCCTGAGTGACAGAGTGAGATTCTGCCTCAAAATAATAATAATAAATAAAATAAAGACTGTGATAACTGTCTTAACAGCAGTTACCAAAAAAAGCCTTTAAATCAGTGGCATTAGATAATACATGTAAAACACAGGGATGTATCTGTAACATACCTGGCACTCTGATATTTGCCATTTTTAATATTAAAAATTTTGAATAGGAGGAGCGTGATAATGCTCAGAGTTATTGGATTTGGGATGTTATATGCATTATTGTTTCCCAAATGTTTAAGTAGAAAACTTACAGCAAAAATAAGTTGCAGTTCTTTCCTTTCTGGAATCGTATGACTCATCAGATTAAGAAGTTAGACTGTGGGCATTTACAGCGGAATTAGGTTGCTTGCGTGGGGAGAGTAGGGGAGTGTTTTCTTAGTGCGACATCATTTTATGTCTCACAGTTTTCCAACATTGTTTCAGCTGATCATCAGGAATTTTCTTTTCTTCCTATAATGCTGTACATGAGACCTATAAGGATACTTAATAACTACATCATCACTCATTCATGGCTCTGCTCTTAACTAATTGAATTCTTTTTCTGCATACATAGTGCATCTGAAACTATCTCAGTGTATGCCACGTGGACAGATTAGATTACTTCTGAAAACACTTTTTTCACAAAGAGTAAGAATCAACTTTGTGGTATAATCAATGCTGATTTTTTTGTTTGCTGAAGGAACAGCACAAGTTGGGCAAGGAAGCACCTCTCACTTGTATAGAGCACTAGACAATCACAGCCAGAAAGCATCTTAGAAACCATCTTATTTTTCTGCTGATGAAAGGGAGCTTCTGAGATTGTTTTCCCTATCACACCAGGTGATTGTACCTGGCTAGTCACCTCTATCATTGAAAAGAGCTGGTTACCTTTTATCTTGACAATTTTAGTTTAGTTATTTCATGTGTCTTATTGGGTTGTCTCATCAGTGATTCAAAAGGCTCCTATAATCTCCCCGGATCTTCAATCCTGAATCATAATAACTTTCCCACAGCACTGGCCCCTTTGAAGAATTGTTTAAGTTTTTCTAAATTCTTCCTAGATTTTCTACTACATTTACAGATACTCATTTTGATTTCCATTATTCATGAAGGCATACAAACAGTTGGAAAATCTCAAAATGTGAGCCCAATGATTTTTTTTTTTCAATTCTTGAGCATATTTGGATTAAATCCACCTTGAAATGCCTTTTGGACATAAATTTCCACTAGTTGTCCTGCGAAAGCTTTTTTGCTTTGTTCACACACAGGCCACAGATGTGAAATTTGGCTGTACCATTTAGAAAGATTTTGGCAACTTGTAACAGAAATTCACTACTCAAATTGAGTAAACAAAAGGGAAATATGTTACCTCACAAATCAAGAAGTCCGACTGAAGCATGGCATATTAGGTAGGTAAAGATAAAGCTGTTAGAAAAATAATATTCAAAAATATAGTAGTTAAAGTAAGAGCGCTCCTTTTCAGTGGACCTTTGAGGGCAGGTAAGTGGCTCTGCTCTGCCCGGGTGTGGTGGTTCACGCCTGTAATCCCAGCACTTTGAGAGGCCAAGGTGGGCGGATCATGAGGTCAGGAGTTCGAGACCAGTCTGGCCAACATGGTGAAACCCCGTCTCTACGAAAAATACAAAAATTAGCTGGGTGTGGTGGCACGTGCCTGTAGTCCCAGCTACTCAGGAGGTTGAGGCGGGAGAATCACTTGAACCCAGGAGGCGGAGGTTGCAGTGAGCCAAGACTGCACCATTGCATGCCAGCCTGGTTGGACAGAGTGAGACTCTGTCTCAAAAAAAAAAAAAAAAAAAGGCTCTGCTCTATGAGGTCATTCCCCCAAAAATTCCTTCTGTTTACTCCAAGATCCTATGATGTTATCATCATTCCTTTGCTCATTTCTGGCTTACTAGCTATATATAGAGAGAGAACTATATATATATACACGTGTGTGTATATATATATATACACACATATATACATATATACACGTATATACATATATATACATATCTATATACATATATAATGTATATGTGTATACATATAGAGTGTATATGTGTATACATACGTGTGTATATGTGTATACATATACGTGTGTATGTGTGTATACATATACGTGTGTGTGTGTATACATATACGTGTGTGTGTGTATACATATACGTGTGTGTGTGTGTATACATATACGTGTGTGTGTGTATACATATACGTGTGTGTGTGTGTATACATATACGTGTGTGTATGTATACATATACGTGTGTGTATGTGTATGTATACATATATATGTGTGTGTATGTGTATGTATACATATATGTGTGTGTATGTGTATGTGTACATATATGTGTGTATGTATGTGTACATATATGTGTGTGTGTATGTATACATATATGTGTGTGTATGTATGTATACATATATGTGTGTGTGTATGTATGTATACATATATATGTGTGTGTATGTATGTATACATATATATGTGTGTGTGTATGTATGTATACATATATATGTGTGTGTATATATATGTTCCAGCCCGTAGGTGAAGGTATCAAGAAGTACAAAACAGGCAATTTCCTTTTAAAGAGGAGGTAATATGAAAGTTGAAGATCGCGCCAGTTGTATTCACATTCTGTTTCCAAGGACTCATTCTCAAGGCCATGTCTGGCTGAGAAAATGTTTGGCCTAATAAAATGGAAGTGAAATTTGTTACTAAACGGAAGAAGGGAGAGCAGATACTAAGAGGCGGGAGAGAACTAGCAGCACCAGCCACAGGCAGCTTTCACTGTGTGTTGATGCAGCAGCTCATTTATGTCAACTTCCTTCCTTTGCTACTCTCTGCCATCAGTGATGTGTGATTTTTTTCCCTTATGGAAGTCCTCCTCACTGTCTTAGGAAAGCCACCAATGATCCAAGCCCTCAGTCTGGAAGTGGGATATTCATGGGAAAAAAGGACTATTCTCTTTTGTGGGATTTTGTTTCAGAAATGATTTAACCGTATTAGAAGGCTCTCAGCAGTCTTCCTCCCAGGGTTATATGCCTATTGATGGATACATAAAGAAAAGTTGAGCATTATAATTGCTTAGAACAGTCAGTATAAACTGCTAAGCTGGGCTTGGGCCATCGCCTCTGAGTTACAGAGATAAGGAGTCAATACTTAAACAAACCTAGAATTCTGTTTTCCAGAAAGAAGAGAAAGGATGAATAGAAGGCAATCACTGCTTACTGAAGAAGTACAACTTCCTAGTTTAAAGTTGTTCCAGGAATCTTATAATCACCTTTCCCCCCACAAATAAAGAAATGAAAGTCCAGATAGTTTAAAGGACTAGCGCAAGGTCATATAGCAAGCTAATGGTTGAACTGTATAACGCCATTTTTTCAAAAGCCCCAAACAAACAAATGTACATATAAATAAACAATGCAATCTATATTTCAACATATGCTTATGTTGATAAAGCAACAGCTATGTAAGTTTGTACACATGAATTAACAGAATTCATTATAACACTTTCTCAAAGGGGCCTTAAAAATAACAACTGAGTTCAAGTTGGAATTTTCCACTTCTGGTTTTGGAGAAAAACCAATGCTGTTCTCTGTGACTTCTATCAGATCTAGACATTGAAATCGTATGGTTATTTAAATCAAGCAGTGGTGAGTCTGCAACTATTGTGTACCAGCTGTGTAGAGGGGAATGCAAGTGGGGAGAGAATGTGAGGGACAAGAATTCCACATAAGGAAAATAAAGGCATAAAGTTACAATGGATGCTGAAGTAAAATGAGAAATGAGTTGAGACATAATGGACTGTAGTATTGAAAATATTTATGAGGTAGATGGGTTTACATTTCTGGTCAGCACAGTTTGTAAGGATAGATTGAGCATCAGAATGGATGTCACAGTGGAGGACTCTGAGTGACCAAGACAAAGGGGGAGAAACAAATGTTAAGACAAGTAGGAAAGAAGAAAGGACACTGGCTTCATGATGTGGGCTGGAGAGTTGGAAAAGGATATACTTGGATCTTACTGGACTCATAGAAGCCTCTCTCAGATTACCCTCTGAATAAAGTTCAAGATTCTCTTTGAAGAGTGAGGGAAACATTTAGGAGCTTTTTAGCAGAGATAAAAATGATATCATCAGGAAAAGATAAAGTGGACATGTGTGTAGATGAATAAGAAGTAAAAAGAAGGAAGTCAATTAAAGCAGTTAAGAAACATTGCAGTCAACAAGGGTCAAATCTTTGTATTGTTTTTAGTAGAGAGTTGAACTACTCTGACAGGTATAGTTGAAAACAGAACACAAAAGTGAACATGTTTAAAAAGTGGTAGCAGCAGGTCACAGTACATCTCCAGAAGTCCTCATTTGAAGTGATGTGTAAACATGCCTTAGCTCTCCAGAAGACAGAGCTCTTGCCACTTCATCAGGTAGCAACTCCCTCATCACTGAAATGTTCAGAGGTTGGAAGGACACCTGGGAAAGGCAGCTTTATCTTAACATCTGGATTCAGTGGGGTCGAGCAGAAAGAAATAATACAATCTCCTTTCATCTCTATCATGAAAATATTTTGTGACTGTAATGTGGAAATGTCCCCTCAGATAGAAGATTGTTTTGTTTTGTTTTATTTTCAGATGGAGTTTCGCTCTTGTTGCCCGGGCTGGAGTGCAGCAGTGGTGCAATCTCGGCTCCCTGCAACCTCTGCCTCCAGGGTTTAAGTGATTCTCCTCCCTCACCCTCCCAAGTAGCTGGGATTACAGGCACCTGCCACCATGCCCAGCTAATTTTTTGTATTTTTAGTAGAGACAGGGTTTCACCATGTTGGCCAGGCTGGTCTCAAAGTGCTGACCTCAGGTGATCCACCTGCCTTAGCCTCCCAAGGTTCTGAGATTACAGGTGTGAACCACTGGGACCAGCTAGATAGAAGATTTTAACTAATAAAACATAGTAGGCTGGGCACTGTGGCTCACACCTGAAATCTCAGCACTTTGGGAGGCCAAAACAAGTGGATTGCTTGAGCTTAGGAGTTTGAGACCAGCCAGGGCAGCATAGTGAGACCCCTTCTCTATGTTAAAAAAATCAGTAAAAATATTTATAAGAATCTATAATAAAATACCATGCATGTTTACTAAACATACATAATAGAGAGGAGAGAGATAGGGTGTGTGTGTGTGAGAGAGAGAGACAGATATTATATGAGCTAGATGTAATGTATATACTTCACATCAGTGGTTGTCAACTAAGGGTAGTTTTGTTCCCCAGGAGTCACTGGGGAATGTCTGGAGACATTTTTGCTATTCACAACTGGGGAGGTGTTACTAGCATATAGAAGATAGAGATAATTAAGACCCCCATCCATCCCGCAAAAAAAGCATTATCTAGTTCTAGATGTCAATAGCGCTGAGGTTAAAAAATCCTGCTTTAAATGAAAAGGTGCACTGGCCACTCAATCAACATTCTTGTTTGGCTTCAAATTGTGTATGCTGTTAGTTATATATTGTGCTGATTTACAGATCCATATGCTAGGAGTGCAGGAGTTAGGTTATTTCCCCAGTGCGTGCTGTAAGTAAAGCATTGAAAATAAAAAGTGTCTAAGATATTAGAATAAGATGGCATTCTTCTCACTGTGAATGACTTTTTATTCTATTCCGTTATTAAAATAGGCTCTTCTTCCCAGAGGCATAACATTACTTCAATGTGACATCTCATTTAAAATTGTCCTTGAGAACAGCTAATAGTTATATTGTACCTGGTGTCATAATTTGGCTCAAAAGCTAAAAACTGGCCAAATTTGTTAGACATTTTATATAAAATTGATTAATGTCTGAAAAAATCATAAATTAGAGTGACACCTTTCAAAAGGTATTTAAATCCCACCACAATAAAAGTATGCCTTAAGTTCAATAGCAAATTTGATATTAATACAACCTTGTCAACTATTCAGTAAGGAGAACTTTTTGTCAGAGAAGATCGTTAAAATGCCTGGAAATGATTGTACAGCAAAGTAGAGGCTTTCCTAGTGCTACAATCATTAGAAAAGACTTTAGAAATTGCTCAGTTTTTAGTGATGAAACAGTTCAGAAAAAGGAAGTCTAGGGCCTTGCATTTGATATTGGCAGTTTATTTGCAGACTAGAATCCAGCCATTCCAATGACCAGCCCAGTGCTCCTTCTAGGCCCTCTGCTCAGTTTAAGAGCATTCACCTTTCTAAGGGATTATCGAATGCAAGTTCTCCCCAGGGTATCATTTGTAGTAACTGGAACTGAGAGATGCTTAGGAAGAAAAAGAAAAAAAACAAAAAGGAACTTTTTGCAAAGACCTGATAAATCTTAGGAACATTGCATACTATAGCTCCTCCAGAGTATATCTCATCCACATTTGCATATGAAAGGCATGTAAATTCATTGAAATTAAAAGTTTAGTTAACTAAAAAGACACTCAACTTTGTTTTTATTAACTTGAATATGAGATTCTAAGTTTATGGAGCCCCGGTTCCTGTTCCATAGTCCACAGCTCCTTGTGCAATATGAAGACTAGCCAAGCTCTGACAGTCTCCATGTCTTAAACCTGACCCGTCTGTCTGAAGTGACTTTCCCTCTTTTTCTTCCTGTTGACAGGTGTCATGCCCTCTAAGAAGCTTTCCCCATCCCCTCCTGGCTTAGGTGTTCCTTCTCTACTTTTAAATGTCCTCTGAAGATATCTATTATAGAACATATCACACTAAAGTTTGTAGTTGTGTTTTCTCTCTCCCCCACTACAGAACATGGCCCTTGAATTGTCTTTGTTCCCAGCCTGCATCAATTTCAGGAATAGAGTAGGTGCTTACTAAATGCAATCCCAGTAAATAAAATTTGTAGTTTTTCTTCAGGTATCTTTACAAAAGAAAACCTAAGCCGTATTTGTGAATGTAATTTTTCCTCTTAGACAATATTTCATTTTCTGGCTGGGCATGATGGCTCACTACTGTAATCCCAGCACTTTGGGAGGCCGAGGTGGGCAAATCATTTGAGGCCAGGAGTGGGAGACCAGGAGCCTGGACAACATGGTGAAACCCTTCCTCTACTAAAAATACAAAAATTAGCCTGGTGTGGTGGCGTACACCTGTAGTCCCAGCTACTTAGGAGGCTGAGGCATGAGAATCACCTGAACCCGGGAGGTGGAGGTTGTAGTGAGGCAAGACTGTGCCACTGCACTCCAGCCTGGGCAACAGAGCAAGACTCTGTCTCAAAAAAGAAGAAAAAATAATTTATATTACTTTGATCTTTCTATTATTCTGTCAACAAAATATATGTTCAATTGATTGCACTAGAGTTGAAAATTTCTGATGTCTTTCATATTATATACATTTATATATATTCATGTATATATGTGTGTGAGTGTATATTAATTATATATTTTGTGACTAATCTATTTAACTGTTAAGTATAACACAGAAATTAGAGGACTGGTTTGGTTCACTTTAATTTTACTAACCTCTTTCTTATACTCTTCAGGAAGTCATAATGTGTTTACATTTTTGTCAAATCTGTGTTCCTTGAAAAGACAGGTGTTCTTAATCCATCTGCCTCTGTATGTGAGCCTATAGCCCCTATCACTCTAATCCCACAGTGCTTTGACAAGCTTGCAATCTAAGGATCTGGGAGTGATAGAGCGGATATACTAAGCTATATAAACAGCAAAGAAGAAAACCAGCTTGCATGTGCTTTAAATGTGATAAATTTCAGTAGCAAGGTATAACATTTATTATTTTAGTGTTTTTTCAGTTGGATTGAATTAAACAATTTTCTCTCTGAGGGATTTGTTCTGGTCTCCCTTGTTCCAATACACCAGTGGGTTTTCTTGGGTATTGTGATACTTTATGATATAATTATGACAGGAAGGATGAACCTCACTTCGGACCTGCCCACTGTACCAAAAACCCACCCCAACACCATAGCGTAGATAGCCAAAATGAATAAATTGCCCCGTCTTCAACTCTTTTTATAGCAATTACCTCTCACTCTTACTTAGCTTCCACTTTTTCTGTTGTTTTGATTTTACGTTTCTGAACATGTGGATTTATCACACATTTTAAACTGGCTTGCCCTTGAAATTAATAGCTGAGTCCGACTTCCTGATTTTGACCCTTGGCTCTCACTCACGGACTCAGTTTGTTCCCAATCAGAATGCTTTGTGGAAAATATTTGTTTTATCGAGTCTTAGGCTATGGTTTCACTCCAGTTCCATGCAGTACAAGGAAATTTCGAAGACTCATCCAGCCAATCTATCACATTTTCTCTGCATATAGTGCTCCAGGACAACAACACATGGGTGAAAATCTATTATATTTTTGAAGATCACTCTTCACCCTTTTAAGCAAAACAATTTTAGAACTTCCCATGGAAGCTTAGTTCAGTATTTGACTGTTTTCCCTGCTACTGCAGACCTTTTCTCTCTAGTTTCAGTTGTTTTTGCAACTAGTGGCTCCTTTTTGCCTTTTAAGGGACTATGGGAGAAATGAAGTAAAAGAGGCAGTATCCTAAGGCAGTAGATCTTTGAGTGTGGCCCCTGGATCAGTGGCAGCAACAGTGCTTGGGAAATGCAATTTTGATTTCCATTCAGAACCTGCTAAATCTGAACTCTGGGGTTGGGGCCCAGCACTTTGAATTTTGAGAAAGCTCTCCAGGTGACTCCGTGATGCTTGAAGACATTTTAGAAACCCTGATGTCATAGATGAGTATAGACTCTTTACATAAACTGGCTGCTGTGGGCTGAATATTTGCATCCTCCTAAACTCACAAGTTGAAGTCTAATCGCCAATGCGATGGTATTTGATGGAAGACTCTTGGAAGGTAATTAGACCATGAGCATGGAGCCTTCAAGAATGGAATTAGCACCCTTATAAAACAAACCTCGGAAAGCTTATTCACTGTTTTCTGCTATGTGAGAACACAAGGAAAAGGTGGCCACCTGCCACCCAGAAGAGAGTCCTCACCAAAACCTGAGCAAGCTGGCTGTCTTATCTTGGAATTCCAGTCTCCAAATCTGTGAAGAATACATTTTTGTTGTTTATAAGCCACCTCGTTTATGGTACTTTGTCCCGGGGATAATAATGTAATTGGCATAATTAGGTTAAGATGAATAAATAATTAACATAGGTAAAGCCCTCAGAATGGTGCCTGCCACAGAGTAGGATGTTTGATTTTTATAACTATAGCAAAACAAAAAGAAGGCATTGACAATGCATTCCAAACATTGGCAAGGTGAATAAAATACCAGCATACATGAAATAGGTTCATGTGTTTACATTATTATAATAATAACTTTTTTCGGTAATTTTATTCTGTTCTGCCTTTGATATGATTAGTTTTTAGTTGCTAGGTTGAACTGCTTCTTAATTTTAAGGGTAAGTTAGGAGGAGGAACAAGTGTATCTTTCCCCCCTTATTAAATAAGTCATAGTCAGGCTTGGAAATGAAAACGTAAAAGTGCAGTAATTAATTGTTGTGTTCTATGAAATAAAAAAATCTTCTGTTTGGAAGAGCCTCAGAGATCAGTTGTTGCAGCCACCTAACAAACACAGAAATTTACTCCAAAGTACCACAGACAAGGCTTTGTCATCCAAAACATCTTCGGTGAGGGAAGTTTCACCACCTCATGAAGCAGGATGTCACTTTATTGGGCATTTTAAATTGTCAGAATAAAGGGAAACTTTCCTTCTCTTAGTTTCTATCCTTTCACTTGCAATCTGCAAGACAAAGTACAAGCTAATTAACCTCTAAGAGCCTCTGACTCTCTTCTTTCTCTGGAACAGCGATAAGCCTGTCAACCTTGCAAAAGTACTGTGACCATTCAATGTGAAGCACTCATAAGTGCACCAACAAATGATGTCTCTCTAAGGAGAAACTTCTGTAGAATAGGGTTGTGCTAAGGCAATTGGAGCTAAAAGTCTTTAATACTGCTCTTTCTTTAGGGCTGATAATTGTGTGAGGTGAAATTTTAATACAGAGGACAAGATATAGAAAAAGAATTGGGTCTTAGCAAAAGGGGGTCTAGGTTAAAGAAAAGGTCTGTAGAAACCAATGCATATTTTACAGCTAACATTTTAATGCTGTTTTGTAGTATAGTGTCTTCTGACAATTCTTACCTTGACAGTTCTCAGTGCTGTCTATGAGATAGCCTTATTTTTGGCAATATTAGAAAGTGCTTTCCAAGCTTGCCTGCTTATTTAATCTTTCCTACTCCTTGATATAGTTCTTCCCACTTGTGTTTGCAAGTGTTTGGATGTCACCTTTTTGTTAATTAACTCCTTTATTTTTTTGGTCTCTCTTTTGTGTACTCTGCAGATTTCTTTTTTTCTTTTTTCCTTTCGGTTTCCTAGTGACAGCTTCCTTTCAATTCCTCTTCTCTGTTTGCCTCTCCTGAGAAGGAGCCAGTGTCAAAATGTTAGCTCAGTCGGGTTTCCCATTACCAGCTCTGCAAGTCCCCAGGCCCCTCCTGTATTTAGCAGGCTAGGAGTCACTGTGGCCCAAACATCATTTTCAAATTGTCATGTAGATAAATTCACAAGGCTCAGGGAAAGTAGAAAAAAAAAAACACCTGTGAAATAATGATTACTATTGCTTTACCTTACGCCCACTTCATGTTAGATTTATCTAAATTCTTTCATTGGAAGCTGATAGAGCTATGCTGTAACTGTGAAATTAATTATCAGCTAGGAGGGCTAAGGACTTAAGGTGTGAAAATTGCTGGTTGACAAAGGGCCATTGTTCCATTACATCTTAAAACTGAAGTAGACAATGTAAACTAGTCTGAAAACCTGTCTAAAGTTTATTAGTCTGTTAACAAATACTCCTATAAGATGTCTCATGGAGAAAAATTACTCAAGGAACAACAAGAACAAAATAAAAAGGAAATAGGCAACTTCTAGATATAGTGTTTTCTCTGACTTTGAATATTTTAAAACAGATACTTGGGCATTAATTGCAAAATATTCAATTATCACAAAGCAAGATAGGTTAGGTGAGATGGGAATAAGTGATTGCTCTCTGCCATGTGACTTCTTTGGAGAACTGGCCTTTCCTCAATTATTTGATCCTGGCCATATGACCAATTCAATAGTCTGCTTTACCCCAACAGATATAGGATGCTATTTAGGGAGTCCAACAGACTAACCCAATCTTCTAGCACAGCGATTTGTATAAGCAAGACATGTGACCAAAAAAGCACGAACGAGAGACTGCTTGATATTTGAATAAACAGATATTCCATACTAGGTTGAAAGTTGTTACCAATATACTTCGTCAGTAGGCGTCTTTCCACTTTTCTGAAGAATGCTTCTCTTCGGAGAGAAGCCAACTGAGAGAAGGAAATGAAGATGATAGTTGAAGAGAGAAATACAGTGTTCTTGATAAAATTCTCAGAGCCCCTGGCTCCAGCCATGCTAAGCCAGCTCTGGAAAGTTTTATGAGTTCATAAATTCATTTTACTTGAGGTATCTGAGCTGAGTTTCTGATACTTCCTACCAAAATACTTCGGACTAATATGGAAACTCTATTAAGAATGCTCTCAATTCCAAGGTAAGGTATTCTTTATTGAGTGCCTAAATAAGATAGGCCTATTATGAGACTGGAAGGAAAAATATATCTAAGAGACATACCTTGGCTTTCATGGACTGTTCATCTCTTTGGGAAAACAAGAAACAGTACATGAACAGACCCCTAGTATACTCGAGGGTAAAAAAAATTAAGTAAAGAAAAGAAGAAAATATACTCCTAAGGAGTTTCAGAAAGCTGTTTTTAGCAGGCAGAAACTAAAAAATTAAACTACCACAGTGTTGCTTGACAAATAGTTTCTAAAAGCTTCAAAAGTTAGTACAAGGACTTCTTCAAGGGAAATCAACATTTACTTAAATTAACTGAGAAACTGGAACAATCGGTAATTGAAATATTAGTCACAATGACATACAGTGGACACAGTTGCTTACCTCGCGGGGCTTAAATTCTAATAGAGTAAAGGGCCTGTAAACATGTAAACACATAAGTGAGGAAAGTACTTTGTACTGTTCGTAAAAGTACTTATTGCACTCTGTAAATAGAATAATGTGATAAAACTACATACTAAATGGGAGAGAGCCCGTAGGAGTTTGTGATGTTTAAACCGACACAAATGAGAAGAATGAGAAGAAACCTGCAATTTCAACAGCCAGCAGAAGAGGTAATAGCAAGTGCAAATATTCTGACATTGCAAAGAATCCTGAAGTTCCAAAAAACCTAAAGAAAGCCAATGTGCTTGCAGCGTTCTCAGCAAGGCAGATTGGCTTGGAGAGTTTGGAGACCTAATGCACCAGAAGCAAGGTCTTGCAGGGCTTTTAAGACAATGGCAGCATTTAGTTTCAATCAAATGACAACAGAAATAAAGGTTTTAAGAGAGAGAGTGGCATGATCCACATTTTCAAAATATCATTGTGGTTATTGTATAGAGGATGCTTCTTGGCCAAAGAAGTAAAAGAAGGAAGATGCTATTGCCTTGGATGAGGGTGAAAATGAACGGTACTGAATGCATTTTTTTTTGAGGGACATTCATACATTGTTTGTTCAGTTCGGTAATCTCCATGGTTCCTTTCAAATCTACTCTAGAATCTTAGTTTTTCTGTATTTATGTGTAAATATACAAGACTGATGGATACAACAGTAAAACTATTAGGTTGGTGCCAAAGTAATTGCGGTTTCAGACCATGAATTTTAAATCATTATAACTAGGCTCAAACACATCTTCATTAATCAAAATAGGAACCATTACAATCAACACTTTTTTCCTTCCAATGAGAAATAAGTTTTTTTATTCTTGTAGCATAAAAATCCATGCTTCGGGATTTCATGAACTCTTGGGAAGGATTTTCTGGATCCTGCTGGGTGTGGAAGTGTTTTCCCTGCACAAAGTTGTCGAGATGCTTGAAGAAGTGGTAGCTGGTTGGCAAGACGTCAGGTGAATATGGCGGTTGAGGCAAAACTTTGTAGCCCAATTCGTTCAACTTTTGAAGCGTTGGTTGTGCAACGTGCGGTTGGGCATTGTCCAGGAGAATTGGACCCTTTCTGTTGACCAATGCTGGCTGCAGGTGTTACAGTTTTCTGTGCATCTCACTGATTTGCTGAGCATACTCCTCAGATGTAATGGCTTCACTTGGATTCAGAAAGCTGTAATGGATCACACCAGCAGCAGAGCACCAAACAGTGACCATGACCTTTTTTTTTGGTGCAAATTTGGCTTTGGGAAGTACTTTGAAGCTTCTTCTTAGTCTAGCCACTGAGCTGATCATAGCTGGTTGTTTTATAAAATCCACTTTTCATCACACATTACAATCTGATCAGTAAATGGTTCATTGTTGCATAGAATAAGAGAAGATGACACTTCAAAACGATGACTTTTTTTTTTTTATTTTCGGTCAGCTCATGGGGCACCCATTTATGGAACGTTTTTACCTTTCCAATTTGTTTCAAATGCGGAACTATCATAGGATGGTTGACATTGAGTTCTTCAGCAACTTCTTGTGTAGTTGTAAGAGGATCAGTTTTGATTGCTCTCAACTGTTCGTTGTCAACTTCCAATGGCCAGCCATTATGCTCCTGGTATTCAAGGTTCTCGTCTCCTTTGCAAAACTTCTTGAACCACCATTGCATTGTATGTTCATTAGCAGTTCCTGGGCTACATGCTTTATTGATGTTGTGAGTTGTCTCTACTGCTTTATGACCTATTTTGAACTCAAATAAGAAGATTGCTCGAATTTGCATTTTGTCTGACATCGTTTCCATAGTCTAAAATCAACACAAAATAAACAGCAAGTAATGTCATTAGCAAAAAGACATAAAGCAAAAAATGCTTATAAAAACGATGTATAACATAACCACATTTATTTAAGAATGTATTAGAATATCAAACGACAAATTCCAATAATGCAAAAACAGCAATTATGTTTGCGCTAACCTAATAATAATATATATTCCTATTTATTTGGGTAATATATAGATATTAGCTATTACAGGGGCTATTACACAATTACCTAAATAATTGCATTTCCATCAATATGCTAATTTTATCATATGCTAATTAATATTACTTGAGAAAAATAAGAATTGTTATATGATATCAACTCCCAGGTTTATAATTTCGTATCTCAATGGTGGTAAGAAGTATGAACCTGTTTGTAGCATTTAGTCCTAAAAATAGGCCCTGTTTTAACAAGATGTTGTCTACATGATATCCTCTAGGTCAACATTCTAACTCTCATTTTAGCACTTTCATCTCTGATCTGAGTTTACCCACAAACTTATGTACACTGACTTCTACTGTCATTGCTTGCAGTTAATAACTGTTATTTCTAAGCACTATATCCCAACCTAGAGTGGCCCTGATTCCACATGTGCTATTCCCCTGGTCTCTGCAAGCACCCTGACCCCAGCCCATTTTCCCTGTCCTATATCATCATGTGTAGTTCAGAGACTCCTGACACTAGTGAAGCTGATACAGGTGAGATCCCAGCATTCTGATTCCCTCGCTGAAGCTGATCACAATTCTGGCTTCACAGACAAGTTAGCGACTTTTCTGAGTTTCTTCTGAGAATCTCTTTAAGTCTCAGGCTTCCTGAAAATCATTGGCCAGACCCTGCTTCATTTTGCTCTGTTGTTGTTTCCAAGAAGGTTTTCTGAAGTTAGTTTTCTGTCAGATGCAGACAGTAGTGGAGCAACCTTTCTAAGGAGAAGATACTTAATGAGAAAATAATGTATGTACAGGTGTAGATAAGGGGTAATTGTAACCAGAGACATGAAATTCAATATATATTACTTTGATGTGCACATTTAATCCTAGAAGAATGCTTTTAGATGAAGCATTCTTCTACTGCTTCTGAATGGTGTACAGCGAAACCTTATTTTTCAGATCCCTTCTAGCTCAGCCTAAGGTATGAGCTGACAGGATTCCTTACACCTTGGCCAGGTGCTTCAAGAAGTGCTCATCATCACAAGTCACTTGCAGGACTCTAGAATCATATTAAGAAAAAAAAATTATTAAAAGGCTTAATTAAAAATGAGCTCAAATCCCTCAAGAAGTGTTCTTTTACCTTGTCCCTGTTTATTTCCTTGTTTAAAGACTGCTTAACCTCTGGGCGTGGTGGCTCACACCTATAATCCCAGCACTTTGGGAGGCTGAGGCAGGTGGATCACGAGGTCAGGAGATTGAGACCATCCTGGCTAACACGGTGAAACCCCGTCTCTACTAAAAATACAAAAAAATTAGCCAGGCGTGGTGGCGGGTGCCTGTAATCCCAGCTACTCGGGAGGCTGAGGCAGGAGAATGGCGTGAACCCGGGAGGCGGAGCTTGCAGTGAGCCGAGATTGCACCACTGCACTCCAGCCTCGGCGACAGTGAGACTCCATCTCAAAAAAAAAAAAAAAAAAAGACTGCTTAACTAATTGCATGTGATGAATCCT
Source organism: Gorilla gorilla gorilla (assembly GCF_029281585.2). Classification (NCBI taxonomy): domain Eukaryota; kingdom Metazoa; phylum Chordata; class Mammalia; order Primates; family Hominidae; genus Gorilla; species Gorilla gorilla. Next base: position 89,538,763 of record NC_073242.2, read on the forward strand.
TCAGGATTAACGCTGATAGCAATTTTGTTTTCTATGGAAAAGCTCTCAGTGTTACATATGTATTTTAATGTTTATTAATGTTTGGTTATTTTAAAATATATTTTATTTATTATGTATTTCAGCTTTTTAATTAAATTACCTATAAACCTCTATAACTTCATTTTGAACTACTTGATCTGTCTAAAACTGAGAAAGTTGTATTGAAGTAACATTCCATTTTCTAAGAGCTTTTACTATTTTGATTCAATATTTTGTTATGTAATGATTTATGACTCTTAACTCCATTATAAATTGTGCCTTTTAACATTTGAAATTGTTTTCTTTCCTATCTAATGTTGTTCAGCCTTGATTTTCATTCAGTCTGAAGTAAATAATGTCTCAGAATTTTTTGCCAATCATTCCATCATTCTTAAAACTACATTCATTTAAACAGCGTGTATTTGACTTGAGAGAATAGATAATCTGAAAACGTTTATTACAATTGAGATGCTTAGAAACAATTTCCATCCATTGTCATCATTAATATAGATTTCTAGAAATGAAGTAAAAAATTCTGATACGCACATATTTAATCAAAATTTTCTTCATCTTTAGTAAGTGTTCTGTAATATATAATCTTTGAGAGTCAAACATTGAGCTAAGAAATGTATTTGTGAATTGGAAACGGTTAACCCTTAGTTTTCTAGTTTTTGTATTAATCAGAATAGAGTAGGCTATTCTGAAGTAATTAATAGGTAGAAGAATGAAAAGAAAAAAGCTCTGTAGCTTAACACATTTGAGGACTCCTGTTGCAGTTGTGGCACAGCAACACGCCAAATTGAATGATTTGTATCCATGCATTCTAGGTGTTTCCCTTTCCAATGGTGACTCAGAAATCCAGGCTGTTTTCACCTTGTGGCTATGCTACTACCAGGGCTCCACGGCTCCTGAGTTACTACTGCAGCAGTGGGGATTGTGTTGTAGACAGCACTTCCATTCACCTTCCTTCTTTTACATTTCTTTCACATTTTTGCTTATTTCCTGGGAGAGCTTTTTCATTTGTCCTCTCTGCTATTAATCCAATCTGATGCCATGCCTGTTTTCCTTTCTCCTTTTCACCTGCATATATCCATTTTGCTGAAGCATTTTCAGTTGTCTTATAGTCTTTCTCCACCATCAAACAGCTGTTGTTTTTCCTCATAATTACACATTGTTAACCTGGAGACAAAATGCTAAAGAGAGAAAACTTCTTTCATAGAGACAGGTATTTGAATTCTTTGGAAAATGCCGAACATTTCCCTACATTTTCTTGTAGGTTTCATTGTAATTTTTGTTGAATGATAAGGTCATCTGAATCTTCACGATGATATGCTATTCGTCTTTTCAAGCTCAGAGGGCTCACTTTAAATTATTATTTTTTTATTTTTAAATGACACATAGTAATTATGCATATTTATGGGGTACACTGTGATATTTCAATACATGTATACCATGTGTAGTGATCAAATCAGGGTAGTTAGCATATTTAGTATCTCAAAACTTCATCATTTCTTAATGTTGGAAACATTCAAAATCGCCTTTTCTAGCTAGTTGAAAATACGCAATAAATTGCTGTGACTCATAGTCACCCCACAGTGTTTTTCTGCCTATTTGCATGGATTGGGAAGTGATCTGACCTGACTCGATTGAATCTACAAGTTTGTGGGTCAAACTTGATCCTGATCCTATCAGATGCCCCTTTTGCCCGGCCTGGTGCCCTCACCCTGATTCCAGCTGAAGGGAAAGTTCTGTGTGAGCCCTGGCTCACTTGGCTATGACAGCTTCTCATCCCACTCAGGAGTCTTGCTATCTTTTCTTGGGTTTCTTAGGTGCCAAAGCTGTGTCACAACTCAGAATTGTGACGTGGCTAACACTCTCTGAGACAATTTTCAAAAAGCAGGAAATAAGAGCCAAAGACAAATGCTTCCTTTTCCACTTGTCAATTCTGAGAGAGCTTCTTTCTTTCTTCCAAAGGCTCTAGCAGGGTCTGGCTCCAGCGGCCCGCACGGTTACCCGCTTAACAGAACACACTTCTATTGCCTTCTTTCTTGCTTGCTTCCCTCCCCACATCCCCCGTTCCTGTTTCCTCGTATTTCCTCCCAAACCAAGTTTTTATATACAATTCTCCATTTTCACACTCTGCTTTTGGTGTGTACCATGTTGAGAAACTGGTTGAGGTTACTTGATCTCAACTGGTCTAAGAGACCCCTTCCTCATCTTTCAGATCTAGAGTGAGACTTCTTAGATTATGAGTAAAGCTTTTTGCTTTCTTTTTGCTAGTTTACCAAGCAAGCCATAGGGTAGTTTTATACACTGATGCATAATGTCACCCTGAACTTTTTCCTGATTGTCTAAAATACTCAACCAAGAGTATATCTAAAGGTAAAATTCCCAGTCATATTTCTTAACATAGCTAGACATGTCTATATTTTATCTGCCGGTTTTCTACTTTCCAACATGATGAGCTACCATTCTTCTCCCCCCATCATGCCACATTATGTTTTCATAATTAATTGTTCATGTTGTAATATAGAAAAAGGGGTAGTGAGGCTGGGCGCGGTGGCTCACGCCTGTAATCCTAGCACTTTGGGAGGCCGAGGTGGGTGGATCACCTGAGGTTGGGAGTTCAAGACCAGCCTGACCAGCATGGTGAAAACCCGTCACTACTAAAAATACAAAAATTAGCCGGGCATGGTGGTGCATGCTTGTAATCCCAGCTACTCAGGAGGCTGAGGCAGGAGAATAGGTTGAACCAAGGAGACAGAGGTTGCAGTGAGCCGAGATCACACCGTCGCACTCCAGCCTGAGTGACAACAGGGAAACTCCTTCTCAAAAACAGAAAGAAAAAGAAAAGGAGGTAGTGATCTAGTCAGTCCTGGGAGAAATAACATCCTATACCATATCAAATATAGTAACTATATCAAAGAAGGACACTTAGAAAAAAATTGTGATTGGAATAAACCTAGGGTCTTTGGCTCTGGGGATAGTATCGAGGGAGAGAATGTATTATCTTTCTTTCTAAACTAGAACGCCTTTCTCCTGTGGTTTTTTTAAACAGGGAAAAATGTGTTGCCATCAAATCAAATTCTGAACTGAGCAACAGAGACGTTAGACAAAACTTACAAAGATTGGTTAGGGAGAACTTTATACTGCCTGCCTTAACTTTTGATTGTGTCATCAGTTTAATGTTATGTGCTTTCACAGGAAATAGGAAAACTGAGAGATGCAAAAAAAAAAAAAAAGGATTGCCGTTTAGATGTAACACTAAACTTTTAGAACCTGTAGTTATATTCTTCAGTAGTTTCTAACTCATAAGGGAATAATATTATCTTGCATTTTCCAGTTTGCTAAAGCAAATTAACTACATTGTTGACTTTCTGTGGTCTCCCTTTGAATGGGAAAAGCAATAAAAATGAAATAATGGTAATAATCATAGTTGCCGGAAGGTTTTTCTCCACCATGCATATAAGAGACATGAACACCCATAAATAAAGACCCATATGATCAGATCTTCTTCAAACAGGTCACTAATTAGCTTCTATAATTAATACCTTACTATAGGAGGAAGAGCCAGGTAATTATCTGGTATATTCTGAAGGTGAGCCACCCCATTTTAAGTAGCCATCATCCTAGAAATACAGCTGTAGGATAACAACTTCTTCTGCATGTTTAAAGGAGTCATAAACCTCTCTAGCAGTCCTAACTACAGCTGTATAAAGCACCTCTTCCTGTCTGTATCAGCAGAAAATTATAGCATAAAAGATTTATCTTTTTGCCCGTGGTGCCAATAGCTTATTTTATTTTTTAAGACAACCATATTTCTTGATGCAAGATATTTAAACAATGTGAACATTTCTTGTGCAATTAAAATTTAGCTCTTTTGTCCGGGCACAGTGGCTCACTCCTGTAATCCCAGCACTTTGGGAGGCCGAGGCAGGTGGAACACCTGAGGTCAGGAGTTCAAGACTAGCCTGGCCAACATGGTGAAACCCTGCCTCTACTAAAAATACAAAATTAAGCCAGGCGTAGTGGTGAACGTCTGTAATTCCAGCTACCCCAAGGCTGAGGCAGGAGAATTGCTTGGACCCAGGAGATGGAGGTTGCAGTGAGCTGAGATCACTCCACTGCACTCCAGTCTGGGTGACAGAGTGAGACTCTGTCTCAAAAAAAAAAAAAAAAAAAAAATTAGCTCTTTCATTTTTAATGTAATTGTTATAAATTTCTACTTCCTAACCTATTCAGCTCACATAGTATTTATCCCTTGTAAGTGACTACTACCCACTCAGGAAGACTTGTATGGGCTGAAGAGAGTGATCAGAAAGAATCGTAAGACAAGGGAATGAATCAGAGTTCATCTCATGCAATCTATATATTCTTTAAAAGACATTAAACTTTTTCTTGATATGTTGCTTCCTATTAAGATACCATGTCCTTATTTTTAATCTAATTTCTTGAATTGTGTTTTACACATTTACATCTATCTATCATCTATCTGTCTATCTATGTATCTATCTGAAGTAGGAAAATACATACATATATGCCCACATTTATCGTCTTATCTGTTTAAGCTAATTGAATTTCCTGTTATTGTTATAAGAATAAAAATATTGCCAATCTAAACACCTTAACCTAGGCTGGTACTGTGTTGATTATCTTACTTATATTAGTTCTAATTCTTACAAAAATTTGAGTTGTAGTTTTTAATCTCCGTTTTACACATGAGTAGTTTGAGGCTCAGAAATATCCATACACTATATTCAAGGTACTCAAAATTTTGACTGATTTTGGTAAACCTCAAAATACTAGTTGCATTACTTGATAGCTGTCTTTGTTTACCAGTAATATGATTGGCATTTTTACTTAGGTACATAAATATGAACATATCATGACACTATCATGGAAATAAAACTGCAGTTAGATTCGGTTACTGAGAAAACTCTGGCCCATTGAGCAAATTCAGTTAGCCCCCATTTTTCTAAATAAAATTTTGTTGAGACATAGTCCTGCCCAATTGTTTACATATTGTCTGTGTCTGCCTTCACATTACAATGGCAGAGATGAGTAGTTGTGACAGAGACCATAAGGATCATAGCCTAAATAATTTACTCTCTGGTCTTTACAGAAAAAAGTTGCCAATGCTAGGACTAAATAATTACTGTAGAAACTGTACTGCTGTAAAGTTTTGTCAAATCACTTGCATTTGCAATGACCATTGTTCATAGGGTTTGATTATTTAAAAAATTGAATCACAATTACCTAAGGGAAAAAGATTAATGAAAACACAATAAACTAAGGTCTGGTAATTCCATTTACTTCATACTCCTTGCAGAATCCAAGAATTCTTTTTACGACATGCTCTGAGCCATTTTGCAAGGTTGTAGTGTGGAAATTGTCAGCCACATTTTAAGGAATATTTAACTATCCTTCATTAGACATGAAGGGACTCTCTCTTGCCTTTTTATATATTTTCTATTTTACTACTCTCACTAGTGAATCAGTGGTCTTCAAGACTGAAGGAGTAAGTACATTTAATTATATTCACACCTAAATTCGATGCCTGTAGTCACTTATATTTTGTAAAAGATACTGTGGAGGCTGAGATATAGATGTAAATTCTCTCTGATGGACATTCTATTGAAAGGTTCAAGTGACTGAGGAGCCGTACTTCTGTATAGCAAATGGAGACTCCTTTAAAGTTTATATTCATGAGAAAATAGCCCAGGTCTGAGACTTGCACTGGAATGAATGTTGGAAAATCCAGTGCATTTCTTCATGGAAGAAAGGAAAACATTGATTAGCCTTGCTTGGGAAATACTGCGTAGGATGAGACACTTTAATGTCTCTCATTTTTACCCATTTCTCGCCCTCTGCAATGTCTAAGACTTGGTTCAGATTGTAATTGCTTCATGCCTGAAATAATTCAAGATTATTCTGCATGGTTCCCCTTTCTCTAAAATTATAACATTGTAGAAAATTGGGGAATAGTGTAGCTAGTTGAAAACACATTTGACCCTATTACCTTCCTTGAAAATCTTGAGAGTCAATGTTAGAGTGAGACAGGAACTTTGAACTCTTTAGTGAGTGCATAAGGTTCCTAATGATTAAGATCATGTTCAAATCTCCAGGTCCGTCTGTGTACATGCCATTTGAAAGATCTGGAACACCATTTCCTACTACGGCGTTAGTCTTTCTGTGCACTTGTAAGCATTATTTTCACTGCTTACTCATCCCACCCATCTATCCTTGCTACTTTATTTAATATGTTCTCATCCTTCAAAACGTAGCTCTAATGCAATCACATCTGAGACACTCTTCTTAACCAGTCTACGGATATACAAGTGTATCTCTTCTATGGCAACATTGGTCAATGTAGGTGTTTTGGTCAAGTCTGCACCATATGTTCCAGAGAGCACAGAAGAATATACCTACCACTTGACTGTAAATTCCCTGAGGTCAGTTACCTTGAAAGTATAATTTTGTTAATAGTTACTGATACATACCTTTCTCATGCGTGGAACTCTTAAAACATTGTCAAACAAATGAGTGGAAAATGAATGGATAGAAAGATCAGCCTTTTACACTAAAATGCTTGAAATATCCATGGGCTCTATAAAATTTAGGGTAATCATGCTTAGCTTTTGTGACTAGGAGGTAGACAAGTAATTTACCTTTCTTCTTTTCTTTTCTTTTTTCTCTTCTTTCCTCTCCTCTCCTTTTCTTTCCTTTCTTTTCTTCTTTTTTCTTTTTTTCATTTTCCTTCCTCCCTCCCTCCTTCCTTCCCTTTTCTTCCTTCCTACCTTCCTTCCTTCCTTCCTTCCTACCTTCCTTGTAATCAATCTGTCACCAAGCCCAAATGATTTTATCTTCCAAATAATATCTCATGAAACCATCTACTTCTTTCCGTTTCCACTCTGCACCCAAAGTAGTCATTTCAAAGCACATATCTGATATCTAACTTCTCTTTGGATAAAGAGTAAACTGAAATAGACTTCCTGGTTTTCCATAGTCCAATTTTACCTATGTATGCAACCTTATTGTGGTAGATTATATTTTCCCAAAGATGACTGCCACAACGTGTCTTATCTCACATGATGTTCTTACCATGGGATGTTCACGTTCTCGTTGAGTCACACAATATATGCACCCTTTCCTTGAAACTGGACCACCATTTGACCAACCTGATCAAAACAGTAACGTCAAAGCAATGCTAAGTCATAAATACGCCAAGCACTTCTGCCTTGTTCTCTTGAGTACTGACTCTGATAACCCAGTTATCATGCTGAGAAGAAGCTGAGTAGCCATGTAGAGAAGGCACATGAATATTTTCCAGCTGACAGTCTCAACTTCTCAGCTGACAGCCAAAAATACATGCTGGATATGTATGTGATGCTGCCAGACTTTAGCTGTTGAGTCTCGCTTTCAAGGCACCCCTGTTCTAGCTACATGGAGGAGACACAAGCTATCCCAACTGAGCCCTGCCCCAAATTATAGATTTATCAGCAAAATTAATGCTATTGTTGTTTTAAGTCACTAAGCTTTGTGGTGATTTGTTACATGGCAATAGCTACCTAAAACACTCATCATGAACCATATCACTCCTGTGTTCTGTGCTCTAGCCACACTGGCCTTCTTTCAGATCTTCATGGCTTCTCTTCTCTGTTCTTCCTTGCTTTCACAAACTGCTTTGTCTCTCTCCTACTTACTTCATCAATCAATTCATTTTTATCCTGTAGGTCTCTGCTCAAACTTCACTTCGAGAAAGCCTTTTCGGACTTCCAGCCTAGTTCTTAGATCTTTTGTTCCCTGTTCCCCTCACAGTTATATTTTTTTCTTGTTGAAATTACAATTTGATTATGGTCTATCTCACAGACTAGACTAACATCCTCAGGAGGGCCAGTCTCTTTGATCCGATTGGCATATCCCAGATCCTGCTATAGTGTGTGGCATATACCAAATATTTTATGAGTATTTTCCATATTAATGATAAAAGTGATTTAATAATGATTCAAAATATGTATCTAATTATTAATATGTCTCCCATAATGTTCTAGGTGCTAGGAATTTGCTGTGAACCAGGAAGACCAGGTTCCAGTCTGTATGGGTTTCATGCTGTCATGGGACAGAAAGAAAAATACTGAAAAAAAATTCAAGTAGTTGTAGCATGTTATGGAGAAACACTAATCAGTGTACTGGAAGGGAAAGAGAAGGAGGATGGGGTGGGTATTTTGACAGAACTGACTTAAAAGATGATATTTAGGAATCTGAGCAAAGATGTATTTCAGGAAAAGGAAAAAGCAAGTGAAAACTTTTGCAGTAGAAGCAGACAGGTCATTTAAAAATGAAGGAGGGCCTAGTGCTGTGGCTCACGCCTCTAATCTCAGCACTTTGGGAGGCCGAGACAGGTGAATCACTGGAGGCCAGAAGTTCGAGACCAGCCTGGCCAACATAGTGAAACCCAGTTTCTACTAAAAACACAAAAATTAGCAGGGCATGGTGGCAAGTGCCTGTAATCCCTCCTACTTGGGAGGTTGAAGTGGGAGGATCGCTTGAACCTGGGAGGCAGAGATTGCAGTGAGCTGAGCTCACACCACTGCACTCCAGTTTGGGCGACAGAGTGAGAATCTGTCTCAAAAATAATAAATAAATAAGTAAATAAATAAAAGAATAAAAAGGAAGGTAAAGTGGGTCAGAGTGACCAGAGATTGAAGGTGAGAGAGGAAAATGAATTGGTGATTGGACTCCAGCTTATTGTCAGTATTGTAAGATGGAACAGACTTTGGATTTCCTTTTCTAAGTGTGATGGAAAAAACTACTGGTAAGTTATGAATAAAGAAGACTAATGTGATTTATTTATGTTTTAAAATATTTCTGCATGAAAAATGTACTCTTTTGGGTGATCTACTATAGTTGGGTGATGTGCTGGAACAAATAAATACTCGTCTAGAAAAGAGACAATGGTGGCTTGTATTAGGTTGGTGTAAAAGCAATTGTGGTTTTTGCCATTAGGTTAATTGCAAAAACCACAATAACTTTTGCACCAACATAAATACTAGAGGTTTTGTAAAAATAGTGAAAATTGTTCACAGCCAGGTGTGGTGGCACGTACCTGTTGTCCCATCTGTGCAGGAGGCTGAAGAGGGAGGATCGAGCCCAGGAATTTGCGACCATCCTGGGCAACATACAGAGACCTCATCTCTAACAAAAAGTCCTCACAGGCTTTATTTAGCAGGTAGCACCAGTGGAATTTGCTGAATTAATGAATGAGTTAGTCTATCCTCTTGGACATCACTCCCTTTTCTCCTTCTGATACGGTTTGGATATTTGTCTTCTCCAAATCTCATGTTGAAATTTGACCCCCAGTGTTGAAAGTAAGGCCTGCTCTGAGGTGTTTGGGTCATGGGGGCAAATACTTCATAAATGGCTTGGTGTCATTTTCATGGGACTGAAAGCATTCTCACTATTAGCTCCCAGGAGATATGATTGGGTAAAAAGAGGCTGGCACTTCCTGCCTCTCTCTCTCTCTTTTCTCCTCTCTCACCAAGTGATGCCTGCTCCCTTACCCCTTCCACCATGAGTGGGGGCTTCCTAAAGCCCTCACGAAAAGCAGATGCTGGCACCATGTTTCTTGTACAGTCTGCAAAACCATGAGCCAAATAAACCTTTGTAGATTACCTAGCCTCTACTTGATTCCTTTATAGGAAATCAAATAGACTAAGACCTTTTAACACCTTTTTTATGCATTCCTTTTCATTCTCACTTTTCTGTCATTATTCTGCAGTCCTCTAAAACTCTAGCCAAATGTGCAGGACTTCTGTAATTTTTCGTGTGCATCTGGTGCTTAATGACAAAATTAAAGTCATAGAAGTTGAAAATCTGTTTCAAATCACCATTTCAAGGGTCTAAGTTCTTTAAATTTGCAATTCTTTTCCTTGTTGCAATAAACAAGAAATCCTCCTTGGATACTTCTGTTAATGTGTATGATTGTATTCTTCCCTCCCACCCATACAAGATTAATGTCTTCCTCCAATACACAAGTGCCTATGCAGCTTTACAGGTGAATTAATTGTTCATTTCATTTCATTTTTTTTTTCAAATGAGTTCCAGTTTACTTCTCCTCGATTCGTCTTTGGCAGATTTATTTTAAAAGTCTTTTATTTCAGTTTCTAAAGTATTTATCCTCTGGGTCTACTCTTTTTTTTTTTTCCCATGTACGATAGGAGACTAATTATTCTTCTTCTAATGAATGTTCTAAATGTATCCCATATGGTGGCATATGTGTGTTCAGACCAAAAATGCTTTGGGATAAAATAAGTAAATTCCTCTCATGGGGTTTCCCTACAAGCTTTGTTTTGTAACAGTGATAAGTTCAAAAATCCATAGACTGTAAGTTGTTATAGAAATCATCTTCTTCCTCTGACCTTCCCCATTTTACAGATAGGAAAAGAAGCCTAGGGGTCACTTAGCTGGATCATGAAACAGATAAAGGCTGAGAATCAAGAAACTTGAGTTCTATTCCCAAATATGCCAGTGACATTTTAGAATATGTTTTATATTATAGTCATTTGAATTCTAGATGAGAAAACTGGTTCAACTGACAAAGGGGATATATATTCCTCAAGAGAGTCTTGCCTGGGCTTCCCATTCTAAGTCAGGTTATTTTTCTTCAAAGTAATTATCAGTGTTTGTAAATAATATAAATCAAGTAATTACAATAATGAAAGTTGGAATCCTTCTTGTTCAAACAGAAAGTTTTTATGCCTTTGTTCACCCTACCTTATAGATAGTAGGTACTAAATAAATATTTGCTGAATAAATGAATCAATTATATAATATTTTAAAGTACCTATTTGGGGAAAACTGTATTGCAAGCACTTTATATAAAGTAATGTAATGAAAAAGAAGACATTAACATAGTCTTCGCAAGAAGCTAGTAATATCTGTAAATAATAATACCTTTGAGAAATAAAAAACTGAAGTTCAGAAAGTTTAAGTAAATTGTTACCCACCAGTCAACTTGCAGAATGATAACATGAATATGTCATCTGATTCCCAAATCAGAATCTTCATGCAACACCAAAAATATGGCATTTTTTTTTTGCTATGTGCCAACCAATGTTGCTAAAAGCTTATATATTCTACGTTACTAATTCTTCAAAATGAAACCTAAGTGAGGTGTAGTTTTATTCTCATTAGGAAACACAAACTTGGGATTTCTAAGCATATTTGCTGAGGTCAAACTATTGTTTTTCTTTTTTCTTTTCTTTTTTTTTTGAGACGAGGTTTTGCTCTTGTTGCCCAGGCTGGAGTGCAATGGCGCAATCTCAGCTCATTGCAACCTTCCCCTCCTGGGTTCAAGTGATTTTCCTCCCTCAGCCTCCTGAGTAGCTGGGATTACAGGCGTCCACCGCCACTACCGGCTAAGTTTTTGTATTTTTAGAAAAGAAGTGGTTTCACCATGTTGGCCAGGCTGGTCTCAAACTCCTGACGTCTAGGTTATCTGCCTTCCTCGGCCTCCCAAAGTGCTGGATTACAGGCATGAGCCACCGCACTCAGCCTGAGCTCAAACTATTAAATGGGTAAGAATTTGAATCTAGGTGTGTGATAAGGTTTGACATTTTTAACTACTGCACTGTTTATCTTAATAGATTAAAGATGCACCTTGCAAAAGCAAGTTCTATATACTTTTATAATTTTGAGAGATAAAAATATTTCACATTTCTGTCTACCTATTGATTTCTTTAGTTAAAACAAAAAGACATTTTAATCTTACGGCAGTGTTACTGAATATATAAAAACAGAGTGGTATAATAGATTATCCAACAGATTTTGGAATAAATAAAGTCAAGAAAAAATAATACATGCTGAACAAAGCTAAAATGATAAGTTTAATTTGGCTTTGACAGATATTTTGTAATCTTTGAACACCACTGTTAGAGGTATGAGAGACTGAAAGTCAACCTTTTCTAAAGAACAGCACCAACCACATCCTTGGCCTTCTCAAAACCTAAGGCAGCTCAGTTCCTCATTTCTTATCAAGCAAGTTTCAATATCTCTGGAATACCTTTAAATTCCAAGTCCAAATACTTTTCATGATTATCTTTGTCCATTTTTCTCTACAAAACTTTTCCAAGTACTCAGCTGATAGAGATTCCAGAAACCTGATGAACCTCATGTCTCTGCTGTGATCATTTCACTTCTATGTGGCCACTCTCTCCTTTCTCTCAGTCCACTGGGCAGCCAGGTCTTCCTACTCATTCTTAGAAAACCTATTCAAGTGTTGGTCATATCTCCTTAGAGTAGGGTGGCCAGATAAAATATATGCAATGTTTGGGATATACTGAAAAATGATCTGTTCTTTATCTGAAATTCAATGTTATTGAGCTTCCTATATTTTTGTTGTTAAATCTGACATCCCTTCCATGAGAGTTCTTTTCTCCCAGAAATGTGTTTGTGATCCATAAGTCTGTGCACATAAGAATTGGATGTGTGGTATTTCTTCCTTTGGCTCATTTGTATAGCCTCCCATGATGTTCCATGAGTTATCAGGGAAAGTATCGGGGATATTTATTTTTGCATATCTAGTTGTAGGTAGTATTTCTTAATTTCTCCTTTAACAATTGGCTTACAATAATATAGATGGACTTTGTATTGGGGCTGTTAGGGAGAGAGAAAGGAAGATAGGGAGATACAGATTCTTAATTCTAAAAATGCCATGGATTTCATCTTGTTCAACACCCACCTTTGTGCTCCAACCAGAGTTTAATAAAATCATGTAACTATTTTCCTGCCTCAAACTGATTTGGGAAAAAAAGACAATCCATTTTTTTCCCCAGGCCTTGGGTTTGATGAGTCATTTTTATTCTGCTATGTATGTATTTGTGAGTTGCTACATTGTGATTGTGTGTGTGCAATATTTAAATATGTATAATTATGCAATTTAGGCACTGTAAACTTACTACAAAAGAAAAATGGAACATAAGAAAAGAGAAACATCACTTATGGAGGGCTAACTATGTTCCAGAGATGGGATTAATCATGTTTTATGTAATTTGTCCTCATATTAAAACCATCAGCTGTAAGATAACCTCTATGTCATAGATTAAGCAAATAAACATGTGAGTGCTTAAGTAATTTGCTCAAGGTCACATATAGAATAAGCACTAAAGTAGAGTTTAAATCTAAATCTACCTATACCTGACTCTAAAGCCACTTATTAGTTTATTTGAGTAAAGAGTTCATTGTAAACTTAAAATGCTTATACTGTTTTATGCCAAACATTCTATATTTTAATGCAAAAAAAAAGCTTTTAGAAAAGAAGAGTATCAGTGGCTATATTCCCATTACTCAGAATTAGCAACTAACATATTTGTGTGCATGCTTTCTGTGTTTTTGTCTTAAAAATGTGTTTTTTTTTTATTTGAGACAGAGTCTCGCTGGAGTCCAGGCTGGAGTGCAATGGTGTGATCTCAGCTCACTGCTACCTGCACCTCCCTGGTTCAGGCAATTCTTATGCCTCAGCCTCCCAAGTAGCTGAGATTACAGGTGTGCACCACCACTCCCGGCTAATTTTATATTTTGAGTAGAGATGGGGTTTTGCCATGTTGGCCAGGCTGGTCTTGAACTCTTGGCCTCAATTTATCTGCCCGCCTTAGCCTCCCAAAATGTTGGGATTACAGGCATGAACCACCGTGCTAGGGGAGAATATGTTCTTTTTGAGACGGAGACTTGCTCTGTTGCCAGGCTGGAGTACAGTGGTGCAATCTTGGCTCACTGCAACTTCTGCCTCCCGGGTTCGAGCGATTCTCCTCCCTTAGCCTCCCAAGTAACTGGGACTACACACGTGCGCCACCACACCCAGCTGTGTTTTTTTTTTTTTGTATTTTTAGTAGAGATGGGGTTTCACCATGTTGGCCAGCATGGCCTCGATCTCTTGACCCCATGATTGACCCGCCTTGGCCTCCTAAAGTGTTGGGATTACAGGCATGAGCCACTATGCCTGGCCTTATTTATTTATTTATTTATTTATTTATTTATTTATTTATTGAGATGGAGTTTCATTCTTGTTGCCCAGGCTGGAGTGCAATGGTGCGGTCTTGGCTCACCGCAACTTCCACCTCCCTGGTTCAAGCAATTCTCTTGCCTCAGCCTCCCAAGTAGCTGGGATTACAGGTGTATGCCATCACGCCTGGCTAATTGTTTTGTATTTTTAGTAGAGACGGGGTTTCTCCATGTTGGTCAGGCTGGTCTCGAACTCCCAACCTCAGGTGATCCGCCCGCCTCAGCCTCCCAAAGTGCTGGGATTACAGACCTGGGCCACCATGCCTGGCCCTTATTTATTTTTATAAAATGAAAAATATGTATTAGAAAAAAATTCAAGCAGTGCAGAAAACTGCCAAAATGAACATTTAAGCAATCACAACAAATCCTATCATTAAATATTATGTCTCCATAAATACAAACATCTTTCTTTGCATATATAAATGTCACGGTGTTGCAGCAAGAGGGACAGAAAGGGGAAGAAAGAAAGAAGGAAAGAGAGGCAGGGGGAGAGATGTAGATATAAATACAGGCATACTGGTTTTATTGTACGTCACTTTATTGTGCTTCTCAGATATTGCATTTTTTACAAATTGAAGGTTTGTGGCAACCCTGCATAGAGAAATTTATTGATGCCATTTTTCCAATAACATGTGCTCCCTTTGTGTTGTGTCACATTTTGGTAATTATTGCAATATTTCAAACGTTTCTATTATTATTATAATATATGTTACAGTGATCTATGATCAGTGATCTTTGATGTTATTGTTGTAACTGCTATAGGGCACCAGGAAACATGCCCGTATAAGATGGCAAAGTTAATCGATAAATGTTGTGTCTGTTCTGATTGCTCCATCTATCCCATCTCTCACCTTGGGCCTCCCTATTTTTTAAGACACAATATTGAAATTAGGCCAATTAATAACCCAACAATAGCCTCTAAGTGTTCAAGTGGAAGAAAGACTTGCACATCTCTCAGCTTAAATAAAAAGCTAGAAGTTATAAAACTGAATAAGGAAGGCATGTAAAAACCCAATTTAGGCTGAAAGCTAGGCCTCCTGTGCCAAACAGTCAGTCAAGTTGTAAATGCAAAGGAAAAGTTTTTGTAAAAATTAAAAGCACTACCCCAGTGAACACAAGAATGATAAGAAAGTGAAACAGCCTTGTTGCTATAAAGAAGTTTGAGTGGTCTGGATAGAAGATCAGACCAGTCACAATGTTCCTTTAAGCTAAAGTCTAATCCAGAAAAGGGCTTAATTCTCTTTTAATTCTATTAAGGGGAGAAAGGTGAGGAAGCTGCAGAAGGAAAATATGAATCTAACAGAGGTTAGTTAATGAGGTTTAAGGAAATAAGTTATCTCCATAATATAGAAGTGCAAGGTCTAATGAAGAAGCTGCAGCAAGTTATCCAGAGGTCTAGCTAAGATCATTGATTAAGGTGGCTAGGCTACACGATAGATTTTCAATGTAGACAAAACAGCATTCTATTGGAAGATGATGCCATCTAGGACTTTTGTAGCTAGAGAGGAAAAGTTAATGCCTGGCTTTAGAGCTTCAAAGGACAGACTGACTCTCTTGTTAGAAAGTAATGCAGCTGATGACTTTAAGTTGAAACCAATGATCATTTACCATTTAGAAAGTCCTAAGGCCCTTAAGAATCATGTTAAATCTGCCTGTGCTCTACAACTGGAACAACAAAACCTGGATAGCAGCACATATGTTTACACATGATTTGCTGAATATTTTAAGCCCCCTGTTGAGATCTACTGTCCAGAAAAAATAGATTTATTTCAAAATATTACTGCTCTTTGCAATGTATCTGATCACCTGAAACCTCTGATGGAGAAGTACAAGGAGATTGATGTTGTTTCATTGTCTGCTAGTATAACATCCATTCTGCAACCTATGTATTAGGGGATAATTTCAGCTTTCAAGTTTTATTATTTAAGAACTAAATTTCATAGGGCTATAGATACCATAGATTAGTGATTCCTCTGAGGAATCTGGGCAAAGTAAATTGAAAACTTTCTGAAAAGGATTTACCATTCTACATGCCATAAAGAACATTCATAATTCATGGAAAGAGGTCAAAATAGCAACATTAAGAGGAGTTTGGAAGAAGTTAATGTCAACCTTCATGGTTGACTTTAAGAAGTTCAAGACTTCAGTGGAGGAGGAAATGAAGATGAGGTGTAAATAGCAAAAGAGCTAGAATTGGGAGTGGAGTCTGATGATATGATTGCATTGCTTCAAACTTATGGTAACACTTGAACGAATGAGGAGTTGCTTCTTATGGATGAGCAAATAAATGGCTTTTGAGATGAAATCTATTTCTGGTGAAGATGCTATAAACATTGTTGAAAAGACAACAAAAGATTTAGAATATTTTATGAACTTATTTGATAAAGCAGTAGGAGAGTTTGAGAGAACTGACTCCAATTTTGGAAAGAGTTCTACTGTGATAAATTGCTATCAAACAGCATTACATGCTACAGAAAAACCTTTGTGAAAAAAAAGAGTCCGTTGATACTGCAAACTTCTTTGTTGTCTTATATTAACAAACTGCCATAGCCACTTCAACCTTCAGCAAATACCACCGTAAACAGTCAGCAACCATCAACATCGAGGCAAGATCTCCCATTAGAAAAAAGACTATGGCTCCCTGAAGGTGCAGAAGATCACTGGCATTTTTTTTTTTAGCAATAAAGTACTTTTAATGAAGATATGTACTTTTTTTTAGACATAATGCTATTGCACACTTAGACTACAGTGTAGTGTAAACATAACTTTTATATGCATTGGGAAACTGAAAAAGATGTGTGACTTGCTTTATTGCAATATTGACTTTATTGGGAACCTACAATATCTGTGAGTTACTTTTACAAAAATAAAACTATCAAAATAGTGTATTAGAATTATTAATTTGAATATTATTTGACTATTACATAATTAAAACCAACTGATATAAATCTGAAGATTAGCAAAATTAAAGTATTTCTTTACAATAGGTGATATTATTTACTGAAAGATTCTTGTAAATTAAGAGATTATGAAATAAATACTACACCTTGTACTTATTTTTAATAATGTTTTAGCTTATAAGTTTTTTGAAAGATTACACTGCAAATCTCTCTTCTGTACCTGTTCTCCAATTTATAAGAGCATATGTGTGTGTGTGTATAAACTTTTTTTTTTTTTTGAGACAGTCTCACTCTGTTACCCAGGATGGACTGCAATGGTGCAATCTCAGCTCACTGCAACCCCCGCCTCCCGGGTTCAAGAGATTCTCCTGCCTCTGCCTCCTGAATACCTGGGATTACAGGTGCCTGGCTAATTTTTTTGTGTATTCAGTAGAGACAGGGTTTCACTATGTTGTCCAGGCTGTTCTCGAACTCTTGACCTCATGATCCACCCATCTTGGCTTCCCAAAGTGCTGGGATTACAGGCATGAGCCACAGCGCCCAGCCTATAAACCTTTATACTATTAAAAAATATGATTTTTACATCTTTTTCTATAGCCATAAGTTGCATAACTTTTATTTGTTTTAGCATTATCTTTAAGCTTAAATGCACTTTATTTTTTACCATGGTCTTTTTACCATGGATTGTCTATCCCTGGATTCTTGAGTTTGATTCTGCCTTTAATTGGTAGGATATTATCAAGCAGGTTTTCAAAGACAATCTCACAGATTCTATGCTCATCAGGATTTTTAATGATTGAGAATGTCTGCTTTTTTCCTTTATAGTTAGAAGACCTTTTGGCTAGATTTAATATTCTTGAATGTCACTATCTTTCCTCAAAACTCTAGATGTTTTCTGTTGACATGCAGTTCATTGTATTCTAGAAGTGAATATAGCTGTGGAAAACGTTGAGACTACTCCAGTTTTTCCTCCATGTAGGTGACCTGTTTTGTCTGTCAAAATACTTGAAGAATTTGTTTATTGTGTCAAAGTGTGACAGTTTATCTGGGATATATATTTGTCCTATGATTTTCATATCCTAAAACATTATGTGTTCTTGTGATATATGTATTCAATTTTTATTTTTTCCAGTAATATATCTTTCATTATATGATTAGGTAGATTTTCTGTTCTGTATGTAGGATATTCTACTTTAGGGATACCAATTACCTTGTGCTGAATTACCACATCTTCTAAATCTATTAGCTTATCTCTAATTGTTTTACTCTGCATTTTCATCTTCCTTTACCATGATTATTTCAGTGTCAGTAATTCAGGTTTAAAATCTATATTCTGTTTTATTCATATTTTTCAATTTACTAGTTGCATAATGAGAAAGTTTGGTCCCTAAAATGTTTTCTTCTATCTGCAATTTATTTATTTATTTATTTATTTTTGAGATGAAGTCTCGCTCTCTCACCCAGGCTGTAGTGCAGTGGTTCGATCTTGGCTCACTGCAACCTCTGCCTCTTGGGTTCAGGCGATGTTCCTGCCTCAGCCTCCCGGGTAGCTGGGATTACAGGCGTGAGCCACTGAGCCCAGACTACTCCAGATTATTTTCTTTCTTTCGCCAAGCACCGGTTGTTGAAGATAAGGTTATTCCTCCTTCTTTTTTTCTTTTGTTACTTATTGGAAAACTTTCCCCAAAGTGTTTATTCTTATTGCTATTGTTTGAATTTATAGGTATTAGGGGAGAAAATTCTTTGAGTTTTAAAATGTTTATTTAAATGTCAATTTTAAAATATGTTATTATATTTCTATACTGAAGATGACAATTCATGTGCCTCTCTTCTTCACCCCTAATTCAGTTGAGAAATCCATTTTAATTAGCTTCTTAATCACATCTGGCTATTAATACATAGTTGTTCTTCTATTGTTCTCAGAAAATTATGAGCTCCTTGAATGTAGAATGTGTGCTTTCTTTTCCTTTTAGTTCTCCTAGTATTTAGCCCAATGCTCAACGCATGTAAAATGAGTGAATAGATAAATGAATTTACGTGGAACCTGATCCATGTTCAACATAAGGACTTACTTTCTAATAGTTAGGGGTCTCTAAAAATAATATAGAAATGTTTCAGAGGATTAACCATTGTTAAAAATACTTAAAGTGGGGACTCAATGATTATCTGAAAGGGATATGTGGGATGGAGAATTTCTAAGATTTTTCTATGTAGTTGAAATCGGAAATTTGTTCTCCAGTAGCGTTTTAATATAAAGCACATATTTAAAAGAGTTCTGAAAAGATTTCCACAGGTATTTCCAGCTAGAATTCATCTTTTTTTTTTTTTTTTCAAATGTTCTGGGCACTTCTAATTCTAAGATAGCGGATCCATTTGTAAGAATTTTTCACTGGTAAATTTTCACGCACTGTTTCTTTTGTTCTGGACTTATTTCTAGTGACATTTAATATAATAATAAGAAGGACGAAAACAACAACATTACTACTAACACAGCAATAGCAACGCCAATAAAAAAATTAATATTCTAGTCTTAAATAAACCTTTTTGCCATTCATCTTTTGAATCTGAAACTCTGACATTGTCTGTGACTATTTCGAAGGCAATGTGAGAGTTTATTCAAATGCATTTTTAAGCTTATGATTATTAACTTTCCAAACTCGGAAGCATCCCTAGTGGTTTCTTCAGTAGCTGTGTCCTCTACCTGACTTTCAGTCTCTGCCTGCAAACAATCATGGGAGTGCAGGCAATTTTAAAGTAAAATCACTTTGGCAGAAAGGTTTGTTTCTTTTTCTTTGTTGCCCTGGTATACCACTAGTTTCAAATGCCTAATTTAAACTTGAAAGAAAATTCCTGATGTCCTTGCTTTACATTTCTAGAGATCCAATCGGGTACCAGGTCCAGCGGTAATCTATTCGCAGATGTAGTGGAACAGTGAGTAACTTAAGTAGGATAAACTTATAATAGATCAGGAGCTTTAAAAAAAAATCCGGAGAATCCTGACAAAATGGATATACCATTCTCGACTTTTATATGTGGCTTACAACAAAACTTGAAATAATAATAATTATTTTTTAGCATGCCATGTCTAAGTATGAGTGTGGTAAATACTTAAAATACCATATCAGGCTATATGAGAATCACTTTCTACTTTTCTGAGATGGAAAGTTGAGGCTCAGAGTTGGCACTTGAAAAAATCTGTGAAATGTAGAGCTAGGATTTGAACTGAGTTCTCGGCAAAATTTAGAATATGAGAAGAAAAAAACCTGGCATTTAAACAAAGGAAAGAATGAGATAAACATCCAGTAGGGTATTTTATGTCAGGAATGGAATGTTTTGTAAAGCAGGTCATAGAGAAAGAAAAATAAATAAATAAAGAGAGAGCAAAGTCAGGGGGATCTGAAAGCTCTGGAGTTTTACTATTAAGTGGGATGATCAGATAATCCTTTTCGAGAAGAAGACCTTTGAGCAGAAGATGAAAGGAAGTGAATTAGTTCATCACGCAATTATGTGGAGGAAGAGTTTTAGACATTTTAGTCCATGCAAAGACTCTAAGTAGGAGCATGTTTTGAGAAGTCCTGTAACAATAAAGAGCCTAGTAGAGCTGGAATTGTGTGGTTGGGTGGGGAGATAAAAATGGGGGCATGAGCAGTGGGGAGTAAACAGAGATGAGCTTAGGAGATGAAGGAAGGGCAGGTGACATAAACAGCAAAACAGACAGGATGTTAGGCATTAAGTTGTCACAGAGCCTCTGCTAAACTAGAGAGTGCACACCCAAATTAAGGACCTTTGTGTTGAATTTTATAATAATAAAACACAGTTCTGACAAACAAAGCACATTATGAGGCAGAGTTCAACAAGTTTTCTATTACTAATTTAATTTAGTGCCTTCCATTTATACAAAAGGATGCTGGGCCCACAGAAGTTCAATGTCACAGTTGGTAGATGCCTGACTTTGGACTTCTAAAACGTTCCTTTATTTTCTCCTTCCCCTAAAAAGTGTTCTGTGTCCTGGCAAAGTTTTAGAAAAGGGGATCGAGCATAAACTAGGGGAAACTCAATTTCCAAGGAAAGCTTCCAGCGACTTAGAAAACTTGAGATATCATTGCATAATCTAAAAGAACAAAGTTGCTTTTAAACGCGGATTTATTAAATCCACTGAAACATCTCTAAGTCCCCATGATAGAGAATGGATTGCACCACCAGTTGAACTTCCATCAATGTAACTTGGTGAAATGATTTTTGGATCAAGTTAATCCCTTCCTTCTTCTATCCAGTTCTGTAGGAGCTATCACTTTAGATGATAAGGACTCTTCTCCCCTAGTATGCATTTATCTCTCCCATCTTTTAGATCATTAAGCCTTAGGAATGCAGCGAGAGTCTGCCTGTCAGTGCCTATACCATGTGGTATTTAAAGTACTCTTTGCAAAACATAATGGCGAAATGGAAAGAATATACACTATAGTTGAATGTTCCATGTTCTAGGGCCTGCTGTGTTTATATATATATATATATATTTTTTTTTTCCTTCCAGTCTCAGAAGAATAAAAAATAAAATAACCTAAACAAAAGCTTCTGTATGGTCTGGTTCACAGTAAAACTAATTTCTAATGAGCCCTTATTTATTCCCATATCCTCTTCAACAATTATGATAAGTGTTCCAGTGCATTTTAGGTCTTGCTGAATCCCAATTTCTTTTGTGTGTTTATGCTATTTGTTATTTACAAACAACAGTTGAAGTGTGATTAATTGGATGAGTGTGGGGGTGAATGAATAGAGGGATGGGCAAACACATGAATTAATTAATGAATGTATGAAGTGAATTGATTTTCAGCATTGGGCACTTAAGTCAATCTTGATGGATGTCTAATAGCTCATTCGGTCAATGACAATATCTAAAATTACATCCAACTCTGAAATTTGTGATTCTATAAATGGTGTTTATCTCACATATCATCAAGGCCATGGCATACACTGAATAATTATTTCTTCTTTATATTTATAAGTTAAATATATTAGCAATTGCATAGATGAAATATGTGCATATGAGCTGTTCTGAATCACAAAATGTTGAATGGGATTACGTTCTTTTTAGGAATAAAATGACATGCAATATACTGCTGTATTTTTACTAGAATCTTATGTTTTTCACTAAAAATGTATTAAGAAAGACAGGAACACTTGAGAACACTAAGATAATTCCTGAGTTTTATAATTGGTGACTGAAGCTCAGAAAAATAAAAAACAATCTTTGTTTGATCTTGTCTATGGCTACTAAGATTCTTCTAGGCATACCCAACCCGTTTTTGATGAGTAAATGCAGAAGAGAATTTTAAAGTCAATGAGACAGAGGTTAAATATAAAATTTGGATGAATGGAAACACAACATACTAAAGTCTGCTAAAGGTGTATACCCTTTTAAATCACAACATACTCATCTAGAAAGCTTCAGTGAAAAATCCTAAAGTCTTTGCAGATTTTTCTTTACCTAATATGTTAAATTTTAAAGTGGATTCAATGAACCCAAGTCTATGTTTCTTGTTTTACTAAAATAGCTTATTGATTAGCCAAGGTCTAAACAAAGCTTTCTACATGATTCATTGATTAAAAATAAGATAGGAGAGCTTATTAACACAATTCTCAGATACATTCATTTATTCATAAGCCCCCCCTTTTTTTCTACTTACCTTTCACAATAGTAAAAGCAAAAGAGCTTATCTACTTTTACATTTCACTAAGCATAGATCATTCACCATTTTGTTATTTTCCAGAGGAAATTTTGAAGAAAATACACATATGTTATTTGGTGAATTAAATATCTGAAATATGTTATTTGGTGAATTAAATATCTGAAATATCAAACTGTTTAATAGTTTATCACAGCTTTAGATGTTAGAGAAATTGTAGCCATTTAATATGCTTATTTTGATATCATAACTTAGCACAATCTGACCCTAATACAAAATGCTAACTTATTAAGGAAGCAGAGGATCCTTTGGAAAATGTTCTTTAAATATTTCTTATGGTGGAATAGCTCATTGTTAAAAACTGTTCAGTTTTATCACTAAAATTTGAAAAGAATAATGATTAGATTTGTCTCATATTTATTCATATTTTCCATGTACAGATTTTTAGATGAATGTGGGTAAATGGTTCCATAGTGACATGCATGGCTTCCAATCCACATTTACAAGATGTCATCTTTTGCTAGGTTGACTATAAAATTTATCATTCAAACTAGAATACTTTTGAGAGTGAGAGATGGTACTATTAATAATTATGCTGGAAAAGTCCTTTCTTCCTTGGGCACAGAAGCCTGGATGCTAAAATCAAATTGCCCTTTATGTGTAGAAAGGCAGTTTTCTCTAATAAAAAACAAAGACAGCAAACAAAACTAAAAATGAAACAAAAAAGCAAGACCCCCTCAAAAATGTACAAAACAGTTTGATTATATTTGAGTGCTAAGATCCAGTTGCCAAGGTAAACTCTAAAACTATCCCTTCCTCTCCTTTGCTTTAATGAAGTAAATAAAGATAACCTTTCCAGACATTTGTGTATGGTTGTTTTTCTATTTGGTTGCTTTTTGGGTATGAAACAAACTCTAATTTATTCTCTAAACCTTTCCAGTGGACTTTTATTCAGTGATGCTAGTCTTAAAGTTCCAGAAGATATTACCCTCTTCTCTACTATATATTCTTTTACTTGATAATACTTCTATAATTACATGTTTCATTGCAGTGCATTTTTTTTTTGCATGCGAGCTTCTACTATAGTACGTGTTCTGTAAAGTTTGTTTTTAACTTCCATCTCTAAATCTCAGCACTTTAGTGTCACAGATTAAGTTGTCAGAAAGAGTTAAAAGTAACAACCTTGAAAAGGGGTTATCTGTCTTGCTAAGAAATGAGGGTACTCTACAAGATGTCATTCCTGATAATTGACCGAAATAATAATTACAAAGCAAGTTAATAAACTTCAGCACAATATTGAAGCTGACATTGGTGATGAAACCATTTTTACCATATATTTTACACCATAAGTTGTATATAATACAACTTTTTGGTCAATTTCAACCTTTTTCTCTTGAAATTTCTGTAGTACATTCTGTAGAAATGCTTCATCAGAAATACTCATTTTTCTCTGCTGTTCTTTTGGGTGTTTTATGATAATCTCATAATTAAATGATACTCAAGGTTATTTTGCATTGGAAAAAGAAAAGCATGCACATAGTATATTAAAATGTTTCATATCTAAATATTGCTCTACTTAATTCACTTTGCTTTGTAGTATATAATTTGATGTTTAACATTAAAAATGGCCAAGTGCAGTGGCTCATGCCTGTAATCCCAGCACTTTGGGAGGCCAAGACAGGCGAATCACCCGAGGTCAGGAGTTCAAGACCAGCAAAACCCCATCTCTACTAAAAATACAAAAATTAGTCAAGCATAGTATTGCATACCTATAGTCCCAGCTGCTTGGGAGGCTGAAGCAGGAGAATTGCTTGAGCCCAGGAGGCAGAGGCTGCAGTGAATCGAGATCGTGCCACTGCACTCCAGCCTCGGGGACAGAGTGAGAGTCCATTTCAATAATAATAATAATAATAATAATAATAATAATAATAATAATAATAATAATAGTGTGTTTACCTGTACTTGGCTTTGCTATTTTTTTTCTGTTAAACATAGAGTTTAAGAACAATAAGAAGGGCTTAATGGCAGTAGTCATTCTAATGAATGATTTAATTTCAGGTTTAGTAACATAAATGCTCATGTAAAATTCCACATGTATTACACATTTGCATAAGCTTCCATACTTTTATCATCCAGATGGGTTTCAGGGAGGGATATTTAAAATATATTTGTGCACATGTACCCTAAAACTTAAAGTATAATTAAAAAAAAGAAAAAATACAAAAAATAAAATATATTTGTGTTAAAATCAGATTTAAGTTGCAAAGCTTCCCAGATTAAATACAGAGCAAAAACTTCTGTTGTTAAAATTATGCCATTATGAGAATATTCCAGTAGATTACACTTTGAAAAAGGCTTAGTACTGTGTGTTTATTTTGGCACTGGCAGAAAAAGAGATGGTTTTACCTAAAATATATTAGAAAAGAATCATCTTTGGTGAATCTAATTTATATTTTAAGCAAAACAAACAAACAAACAAAAAACCCTAGATTCACACACCTTCTTCCCTAATAGAATTATATTTGTTTGAATTTGTTTTTTCTTCTATGTCAAAAGTTCAACCTTGCAGCTATTTTAACCTTTCAGTAAAATATAAGAAAACCAAATATTTAATCTACGTACTAGAGAATCTTTATTTTATATGAGAACTCAAAAATATTTCACTTAACCCCATCTCTACTAAAAACACAAAAATTAGCCGGGGGTGGTGGTATGCGCCTGTAGTCTCAGCTACTCAGGAGGCTGAGGTAGGAGAATCGCTTGAACCCAGGAGGCAGAGGTTGCAGTGAGCGGAGATCGCGCTGCTGCACTCCAGCCTGGGTGACAGAGTGAGACTCCGTTTCAAAAAAAAAAAAAAAAAATTCACTTGTCTTAAATTTCCATATGACTTATTCTAGGCTATTATGAGAGTTGAACATGGAAAGATATAGTTAGCATAAGTGCTATGATGTTGGCACTGAAACGGATGTGAAAGACACTTTGTTAGCTCTCCATCATAAAGACAAGTTTTGTAATCTGTGAGTTGGCATTCTTAGGATATCTATTTTCCGATTCTCCATTCTTATTTCTCACCATTCATTTACAACTTCACACTAGAGAGTCCAAACATTAAACCCATTATGGTTCCCTACATTTGTCTTTTTAATCTGTTTGTACATATGGGTGTGTGTGCACTTTAGCTGCCTAGCATGCATTTTTCACCCTGCGAGAACTGTGATGCATCATTTTAAAAAGATGAATAGGTTTCCATTAGGTGGACCAGTGCTTGATCAAACATCAACCTCCCTAAATTTAACCTTAGCTCTGTCACTGATCAATTGTCTGGTAATGTAGAAATTGCATAATCTCTGTCTGTACCTGATTTTCTTCTTGTGTCAAATGGTAATACTATTATATCTGAAAGAATAGTTGTATTTATGAAGATATATTACTTTCACATAGTTTCAGGTTTTTAAGGGATGCTTATTAAAGACTGTCAAAAAGTAAAAAAAAAAAAATGAATTAATGTAATTCTCTCTATACCATTATTTGTTTGGCCTGATGGTAAAAATTGAAGTGATAGTTTCAGTGAAAAATAGTTTGGTATTTGTTTGTTTTTTAGTGTAGTCTCCAACTGCGAAATCTCTGGGATTTTACTCTCTTTCCAGTACTCACCAGAATTATCTTAATCTGTTCACACACTAAACAGAAGATGGCACATCACCAGAATCCCCTGGTAACTTTATAAAAACGCAATGTTTCATGTCTCCCACTCCTCCCAAACCCACAAAATGCTGATTCTGAAGGTCTGGAGTAAAGATGCACCATTAAGTAATTCCACTTTATCTTCAGATTGGGGTCTGCTTTCAGCTACTGCATAGCCACTATGATCATCTCCTCCCACTCTGCCTTCTCGTCCTCTTTTTATCCTTCGGATATCTCTTATCATATCCAATAATTGCATTCTAGGCTGCCAAAAAGCTAAGAGAAGTCACCTGAACTCTGCCCCATTGCGATGCATTCATTCTTTTCTTTTTTCCCCCCTCACAAATCTTTATTGAGTGTCTTCTGTGTATCAGGCACGGTGCTATCTGCTAAGTGAGCATTGCTTATCTTTTAGCCTAAAGATTGTATTGCTGAGTAACAAGAATTCAGACTGCCTGGGTTTTAACCCTGGATAAAACCACTGCTAGCCATTGTGTAACACTGGGTGGTCTCTGACTTCAACATCTCTGGCATGTGGATAGCATGCTCCGCAAGTCTCTGGATTCTTTGCAAGATATTTATTATAATCCGATAAATTCATATAACATGTTAGTTATAAATTTTATTAAAAGAAATATTAGTGATCATGGAGACATCATAAAAAAGTAAACCAACCAATGAAAATTTATAAGGTATAAGTTTCATGGAGGGCAAAGACTACGATGCTTGAGAAAAAGCAGAGAAGAAAGATTCAATGAAGTGATAGAAGAAAGCTTCTTGAGTAGGTGACAGTGAAGTTGGTATGTGGAAGGTAAGAATAAAAATGACCTAACAAAGCCAGTGGCAAAACATTTCTGGCAGAATAAGAGGCATATCCGGAGACTTGCATCATAGAATCACATGGCATATTCCAAAAGCTGAAAGAAGGGCAGGAAGTATACCGCTGCTGCCCAAAATGAGGATCCAATTGGCTGTTTAAAAGGGGTTATTACAAAGCTCGAGGCTGCTGAAGCACCTGCAGCACCTAATGACATTCTCTGCCCATGAGCACTACAGCTGTCCCCTGTAGTGGTGGCCAGTGTTTTTGCCAAAGGCATTAGGTTTTCTGTTTAAGCTATGACAAGCGTGTCCAAAACCCACCCACTCATAAGATCATCTCTGGAGCAGTTACTTGCCTAGAGCCCCTCTTTCATGCTGAGTTTCTGACTAGCTTTCACCTGAAAAGTTCACCTGGCACTATGAGTCCAAAGTTCATTACATTTATAATAAAATGTCTCTTTACATTTAAGATGTCTTTAGATGTGTTATTAAGTCAATTCTTCTAGACTCATTTTAAGACACATGTTGCTAGATGGATAAGAATTGGGCTCCAATGTCATGTTACCATTTATATTTCCTCTCTGAAACTTAATTGCTCTGGGACCTTTGATATATGGTTTTTCATGTTCCATTAAAACATTAAACACAAACAGTGGGTAAAAATAACACCTCTTTATTAACTCAAAGTTGTGTCAGTCAGAAGTCTGAGCACAGTATGACTGGACTTTTAGTTCAGGGTTTCACAAAGCTGAGACCAAAATCTCAGCCTGGCTCTCATCTTGAGGTCAAGGGTCTTCCAAGTTCACCTGATGATGGCAGAATTCAGTTCTTTGCTGCTTCAGTACTGAGGTCCCTGTTTCCTTACTGGCTGTCAGGCAGGGGCTTCTTGGAGCTCCTGGACATTCCTATCTATGTGGCCAACTCTATCTTCAAAGCCAGCAACACAGAATCTAACTCGTGTTGACTCCTTCTCCCTCTTCAGATGCTTTCTTCAGGAAGAGCCTGGTTGTTTTTAAGGGTTCACCTCATTAAGTCATATCCACTCAGATAATCTCCCTTTCTTAAACGCAACTGTGTCTTACAGTCATGGGAGTGACTATCCCATCATACTTGGAGTCCACATTCATGCTGGAGGGCAGGGGCAGAAATCTAGGGAGGCTCTTTAGAATGTTACCTTTGTCAAGGCTTCAAGCCATAGATTCCTCCTCCTTAAATCAGGGATGATAACGGTGCCTGTGGTTTGGATTGCTGTGATGAGTAAATGAGATAATCAATGTAAAGTGCTTGCTACACATACTGGCATATAAATGGTTTTAAGAAATACCAGTGCTGTTACTCACACTATTATGAACCCTAAAACAATCACCAGCACCTCCACTATTACATTTCTTAAGGACAAGTCTTGTGTGGTCTGTGGCAGATGGCGTATAATCTACATTCATGGTTTCCCTTTTTTTTCCGACCCTAAAATGATTATTTGTCCAAGAAACCAAGGATCCATTTGACTCCAAACAGATTCCTGGAAGATTTTCATTCCCATTTTCCCTAAGGAATATGATTCCTTGAGTAAACACAGTGGAGCTTCCATATGTACTCATTTTCTCCAACACATACACACACACACACACACACACACACACACACACACTGCACTCTTCAAAGCAAGAGAAATAATCATTTCAGATATATTTTATGATGACACAAAACTGCATTTATATCCTAACTCTACTAGGATTTTGTAATCAGCTTCCGAGAGCCTCGACTTCCTTACCTATATTATAGATATATTAGTGATAACTATCATACAGAGTGGTTATTAGAATTAAATTACTATACAGCAACTTCCAGGTAAATTGTAGCTATCATTGTTAACATAAATCCAGCACAATTTGTTATCCCATTTATGCAAATGACTCAGAAATTTCCAACCTGGTACCCCCAAAATATTAAATATGCCATTTTAGTCATTTTTTAAAGAGAAGGACAAACATTCCTAATTGTTCATCACTAAATTAAAATTTTTCTTTCTAGATGCCAGGACACCAGCAGGATGATACCTTTTTAAAAAATAAGTATTCAGTGTTTTGAAGCATTTTGTTTTTGTATTTATTCTGATTTATTCTACAGTAGGTTTCTGGGGAAATCTCAAACACTTTTTATTGCAGGCCATGAGAAACGCTATATAGGTGTGGATTTGGATGGATGTGATGTTTGGAAGCATCCTGGTTCATTTTTCTTCCTTTGACCATCCATGCTGATTGAGGCAAGAACAGTATTGAGCTGATCACTTTGATTCGTGACATCTGCTGTGTTTCTCCACCTGAGCCACCTTACCCCAGATGTGATCTTCCCCACAGAGAAAATGCAAAGAGATATCGTTGCAACCACCAGTATCAGTAAATGCTTTTCGCAAAACAGGAAGCTAAAATAAGGGGGAAATCTATCTGCTATCTTAACACCCTAAAGAGCTTGAAATGGATTTTTTGGCATTCAGTGTTTCACTCACTGGTATGTATCTCCAAGGTTGAGCTGTTTTTATTATGTTTAAAGATAATATTGCCTTTTTTTTCTTTTCTTTTCTTTTTGAATGACATAGTGTTATTTTCCAGAATTTGAAATGCATTCAAAGTAAAACCATGCTGAAGTGAAGGGTGATTTTAGTTAACATTTTGATGGTCCATGTTGCATTTTTGACTAGGCAGAAGTAGAGTTTATTTATTCACTAAAAAAATACTTACAGAACATCTAGTTTTTGCCAAGCACAAAATTAGGCACTGAGAATATAGATATGCAGCATAGGGTTGTGTTAAAAGAACAGTCGGGATTCAGACTGTTTAAGATCACCACTTTCTTAAGGCTAAGCGGCCTTAAGAAAGCCACCTAATTCCTCTTGCCTTATTTTATCAGTATAATGTCTATAACAACAGTACCTACATCAAAAGGTTGTAATGAGAGGTAATCAAGTTAATATTTGTAAAATGCTTAGAAAACACTGCCTAACATGTAAGTTCTATATACGTTTAAAAAGCATTAATGAAATTATCACATTTGCCTTCATGTAGCTCACAGTCTTAAGGGAAGAAAGAACTACTAAATGACTGTTTTTCATGATTAGGTTATTAAAAATTAAACCTTCATAGCAGTGACATAATGTAACACCTAATGCAGTTGGGACTAGGAGGTGTGAGGAGAATAAGTAAGCCTTCAAGGCAAGCTGATGCTTGATTTGCATCTTGAAGATTGAGCAGGGGTTGATGAAGAAAATGGGTGAGAATTCCAGGCATTCAATTCTGCATTGACAATACAGCAGATTAGCCAGACCAATGAGACTATGTAGGGGGATTCGTGGGTGGTGAGGCTGCAGAAATAGACACGTACCAGATGATGGAGAAGATATGTGTTGGTTAGTTTTATTTTCTTTCTCTGAGGGCAACAGAGTCACTGAAGTATTTTTACCAGACATAATTGTAATGACTAATATCAGGTATAGTATGTTAGAAGATTCATACTAGTAGGTAAGAGGAGAAAAAAGACTCAAGGCAGGAGACCCCATCAACAGCCTGCAGTAATAGGATTAGATGAAATAAATCAACAGCAGTGGAAGAAAGCTGAGAAAATAGATACAAAGTTGACTGATAAGATGCCAGCAGTGAGAAAGAAGAAAGAGCTCTGAGCCACTGTGTGGGAAACACAAGGAATTGGATTTGCTAACCACTAGTTATTCTGAGTGCAATTCATCCATTCATATTACATGGCAAAGGAAAAAGATGCCATGAATTTATTGCAATATTGATGACAAATATTGCATTAGAAGAACTTCATGAATCAGTGGAGCACAACATTAAACCAAGGGCGCTTGCCTTTATAATTAGAGAGAAAAGCAAGATTAGAAAGCTTCCAATCCACCACTCCCAGCGCACCATGAATCAGAGAGATTAAAGATACAAACAAGATTTAGGCATTTCGTTAGCTTCAGCACAAAGTAGAATAACATGGACTCTGCCATTAGGTAGACTTAGATTCAAACGAATCACTAGAGCTGTCAACCTGCAAAAGCCACTGTTTCATCTTCTCATTTGTAAAATGGCAAAATATTTCAACTTTAAATAGTTTGGTGCAAACTAAAATTTCATACTATTATTTATGTAAATTATCAAGATTCTAATACATGTTAGACCCTTGAACAAATTATAAGGCCAGCAGCCACTTCCATTTATTAGTATTTTAAATGTTTAATTCATAAAGGACTTCAGTTGACTTAGAATAAGAAGACATCCGTTAAATAATAGAATGTTGAACTAGAAATTATAAGGCAAGACCATAGCAAAAGAAAATAAAATTTGGATCATGAAAAGGAAAACCAAATTTGAACATAAAGGTCAACTTCTTTGCCAGAGTTGAGATAATATTTGAATTGAGTCCCAGTGAGATAGATAAATGTGACAGAGCCCAGAGATGATGCCAGGTCTCCTGCCTAGTAGGGCAATGCACTTCCTCCTTCACCAAGAAATGACTGAATTAAGAATAAAATACTACATGAGGAAATGTGCTACAGGTAATTAAAAGCTCTATAGTCTGTCGGAGGAAAGTGGATGCAAACATTTCAACCCATGTGTTTCACTTTGAATTCTGCATGGTGAATATGAGAAATCACATTTGCTGTTCTATTTTCCTTTAAGTAGCCCTGCATGTTATACTTTTCCATTATGCTACCATCTTATTAATGAAGAATTATTATGGCAAAGAAATCTTTTGAGACAGTTTAAGCCAGCAAACTGCTTAAAGGGGAGGAAATGATGTTTCCAAATTGGAATCAGAGACTCCTAAACATGAGGACACATAGTATCTTGCTTCCAGTCTCTCACTTGAGCCACAATCATAATGCATTTCTGAAATATCTTGAGGGGGAAGAAAATAAACAGTGCTCAGCAAAAAATAAGCGTGTTGGATTTTCAGAGAAGCAGATATTTACACAGATGTTAAGCTTAGAAATGAGAAAAAGGTGAATGACTCTCTAGGGACAAGTAGCTATGTAGGATTCAAAGGTAAATTGTGGAATATGAAAAGTTCTTATAGAGAAAAACTGCTGAGTAATTAAAGAGAAAAATAACTGGTCATAGAACTTGCATGTGATGAAGCAGAGACAATAAACGGACACAGATTCCTTTAAGAGAGCAGGAAAAGGAAGATATATTTCTTTCTTTCAGGATCAGAAGTATAATTTATGAAATGACAGCTTTTACTTTCCATCATAATATACACATTTTCTTCCTATTCTCTCGGGATCTCAATCAGAATGTGGAAAATAAAATCTCTGTCAAGAGAAAAAGGACTCTGATATGTTCCAGAACAGAACAGTTTTAATGAACCCTGAAAGCTGATAAATCTAAAAGTTACAATTTAGTGAATTAAGCATCATTTAAGGCCTAGTGATATTGGGGCTGAGGCAAACAAACAAAACAAACAAAAAAATATATTGTGAGATAATTTAAAAACAAGTGATTTGTGTCAGTTTTCTCTTCTATGGATTCTGATTCTAAGAAGCATGATTGATGAGATATTTGCTCTATTACTTATCTGTTACTGGGGAGCAAACCGCCTCAAAACTAAAACTATAAAACAGCACACATTTATTATTTCACAGTTTCTGTGGTACAGTGTTTCAAGAGTGACTTATCTGAGTGATCTAGCCCACAGTGTCTCAGGAGATCGATATGAAGACATCAGCCAGGGCTGCACTCATCTGGAAGCTTGACTGGGGCTAGAGAATCAAGTTCCAAGATGGCGCAGTCTGATGGCTTTGGCAGGAAAGCTCAGGTCCGTGCCATGCACACCTCTCTGGATGGTTGTTGTAAGTGTCCTAAGATAAAATTAAAAATGTCTAGTTAAACTTGAATTTTAGGTAAGCAGTTACTTGAACTTTACAATTTCACGCAAAAAGCATAAATAAAATTTGGTATATCCCCAATATTGCAAGGAATATATTTATACCAAAAAAAATCATGCATTATTTATCTGAAATTCACATTTAACTGCTTCTTATATTTTTATTTGATAAACATGGCAACTTTGTCTGATGGCATGGAAGCTGACTTCTCATACATCAAGTGATCCAAAAGAGGAAGTTGTTATGATTCTTAAATTATTTTTTGTGAGTCATATGTCATTACTGCTACTGCATTTTGTCCACTAGAAGCAAGACACAGAGTCTGGCACACATGCAAGGGGCAGAGAATAAGTCTCTGCTTTTTGTAAAGAGGCTTGTAAAATAATCTGTAGATATTTGAGAACAATAAAAAATATAAACACTGAATGCCTTTATATATTCTAATAAAATCCTTTTCTGTTCAACATTGACCGTGGTTGTTCTTTACATGCATAAATACACACACATGCACACACACACGCACACACACACACAATGGTCATTACTTCATGGAATTGCATTCATTATAATCTGTGATAACACAAGTCGTTAAATACCTTATGATGATATGATCAATTTAGGCATTACCTTTATTTATATATTTTTTAGTGCTGCAATAAACATACGTGTGTATGTGTCTTTATACTAGAATGATTTATAATCCTTTATGCATATACCCAGTAATGGGATTACTGGGTCAAATGGTATTTCTGATTGTAGATCCTTGAAGAATTGCCATACTGTCTTCTGCAATGGTTGAACTAATTTATACTCCTACCAACAGTGTAAAGGCGTTTCTATTTCTCCACATCCTCACTAGCATCTGTTGTTTTCTGACTTCTTAATGATCACCATTTTAATTGGCATGAGATGGTATCTCATTGTGGTTTTGATTTGCATTTCTCCAATGACCAGTGATCACGAGCTTTTCTTCATATGTTTGTTGGCCACATAAATGTCTTCTCTTGAGAACTGTCTGTTCATGTCCTTTGTCCACTTTTTGATGGGATTGTTTTTTTCTTGTAAATTTGTTTAAGTTCCTTGTAGATTCTGCATATTAGACCTTTGTCAGATGGATAGATAGCAAAAATTTTCTCCCGTTCTGTAAGTTGACTGTTCACTCTGATGATAGTTTCTTTTGCTGTGCAGAAGATCTTTAGTTTAATTAAATCCCATTTGTCAATTTTGGCTTTGTTGCAGTTGCTTTTTGTGTTTTAGTCGTGAAGTCTTTGCCCATGCCTGTGTCCTGAATGGTATTGCCTAGGTTTTTTTCTAGGATTTTTATGGTTCTAGGTTTCACTTTTAAGTCGTTAATCCATCTTGAGTTAATTTTCATATACGGTATAAGGAAGGGGTCCAATTTCTGTTTTCCCAACACCATTTGTTAAACAGGGAATCCTTTCCCCATTGTTTGTTTCTGTCAGGTTTGTTGAAGATCAGATGGTTGTAGAGGTGTGCTGTCATTTCTGAGGCCTTTGTTCTGTTCCATTGGTCTATATCTTTGTTTTGGTACTGGTACCATTCTGTTTTGGTTACTGTAGCCTTGTACTATAATTTGAAGTCAGGTAGCATGATGCCTCCAGCTTCGTTCTTTTGCTTAGGATTGTCTTTGCTATATGGGCTCTTTTTTGGTTTCGTATGAAATTTAAAGTAGTTTTTTCTAATTCTGTGAAGAATGTCAATGGTAGCTTGATGGGAACAGCATTGAATCTATAAATTACTTTGGGCAGTATGGCCATTTTCACAATATTGATTCTTCCTATCCATGCGCATGGAATGTTCTTCCATTTTTTTATGTCCTCTCTTATTTCCTTGAGCAGTGGTTTGTAGTTCTCCTTGAAGAGGTCCTTCACGTCCCTTGTAAGTTGTATTCCTAGGTATTTTATTCTCTTTGTAGCAATTGTGAATGGGAGTTCATTCATGATTTGACTCTCTGTTTGTCTATTATTGGTGTATAGGAATGCTTGTGATTTTTGCACATTGATTTTATATCCTGAGACTTTGCTGAAGTTGCTTATCAGCTTAAGGAGTTTGGGAGCTGAGATGATGGGGGTTTTCTATATATAAAATCATGTCATCTGCAAATAAAGACAATTTGACTTCTTCTCTTCCTATTTGAATACCTTTTATTTCTTTCTCTGGCATGATTGCTCTGGCAAGAACTTCCAATACTATGTTGAATAGGAGTGGTGAGAGAGGGCATCCTTGCCTTGTGCTGGTTTTCAAAGGGAATGCTTCCAGCTTTTGCCCATTCAGTCTGATATTGGCTATGTCTGTCAACAATAGTTCTTATTATTTTGAGATATGTTCCATCAGTACTTGGTTTATTGAGAGATTTTGGCATGAAGGGGTGTTGAATTTTATTGAAGGCCTTTTCTGTATCTATTGAGATAATCATATAGTTTTTGTCAATGGTTCTGTTTATGTGATGGATTACGCTTATTTATCTGCATATGTTGAAACGGCCTTGCATCCCAGGGATGAAGCCGACTTGATCATGGTGAATAAGCTTTTTGATATGCTGCTGGGTTCAGTTTGCCAGTATTTTATTTAGGATTTTCGCATCGATGTTCATCAGGGATGCTGGCCTGAAATTTTCTTTTTTTGTTGTGTCTCTGTCAGGTTTTGGTATCAGGATGATGCTGGCCTCATAAAATGAGTTAAGGTATCAGGATGATGCTGGCTTTATAAAATAAGTGAGGGAAGAGTCCTTCCCTTTCTGTTGTTTGGAATAGTTTCAGAAGGAATGGTACTAACTCCTCTTTGTACCTCTGGTAGAATTTGGCTGTGAATCCGTCTGGTCCTGGGCTTTTTTTGGTTGGTAAGCTATTAATTACTGCCTCAATTTCAGAATTTGTTATTGGTCTATTCAGGGATTCACCTTCTTCTTGGTTTAGTTCTGCCTTTAGTTTTATTCCTAAAGAAGGTATGTGTACATATGTGTGTGTATGTATATATAGTTAAGTGCAACTATATATATTTAGTTTACAGTTATTTATTTGTATATATGATACATTCTATTATTTTAAATTTTATTAAAAATGTGTATTATGAATGTTAATATTTTTCACTTAATATTTTTGTTGTCATTCATCCATATTGATGCTAGTGGTAAGGCTTTATTTATTAAGACTGTTTTATTATGTTCAATTATTTTATTATATTACAGTTTATTCATTCATTTACTCTCCCATCAATAGGCGTTAAGATTGTTTCCCAAACTATCGCAAGGACAAAAAACCAAACACCGCATGTTCTCACTCATAGGTGGGAACTGAACAATGAGAACACATGGACACAGGAAGGGAAACATCACACACCGGGGCCTGTTGTGGGGTAGGGGGTGGGGGGAGGGATAGCATTAGGAGATATACCTAATGTTAAATGATGAGTTAATGGGTGCAGCACACAAACATGGCACATGCATACATATGTAACTAACGTGCACGTTGTGCACATGTACCCTAAGACTTAAAGTATAATAATAAAAAAAGATTATTTCCAATATTTTGCATAAACAATGCTGCTGTGATCATACTTACGTCATTTAATATACATGTTCAAAAGATTCATTTCCATATATACTTCAGATGGGATTACTTTATAAGTAATTGTTGTGGACAAGAAAAGCAAGCCTATACCCAGATAAGTACCTGTTCTTATGTGAATGAGCTTCTAGCTCTCATAATGAAAGGGGTCCACCTTGATATACAGTGACTGGTTGGCACCTTGAACAGTAATGCTCGACATTGGTCATTCTTGCTGGCAACTTAAGTGTTCAGATATGGCTAAATCTGCCTGGATGAGTAGGAACCATGCTTTTGGACCCATCAGAAGCCTCCATCTCTGTCACTATAGCTATTCTGTTTGTGTGCCTGTAATGGCAGTTTTGAGATGATTAATGGCAAAGCTTGGTGAATAGCAACTAAGCAAGTGATTTTGTGTACTTGGTTGTTCAGTGTCTTTTCCCTGATGGATTTTTCTTTTGGTGGACATTAACTAAAAGAAAAATCACCACACTTCCAGCCTGCTTCTTTATACCTGCATCTAACGTGGTCTTCCTTGTCTCAGAGCTTTGAGTCTTTTTTCCTTTTAGGCATCTGACAAGCTGGCCAGCCCTTTTGCCATTTTCCATGACTCTCTAAATATTCTCAGCTCAGGCCATTTCTCCTTCAACATAAATTACAGAATCAAGGGGCACCTCATGAACTTCTGTTTGGATTTTTGTTTGTTTGTTCATTTGTTTTGCCAGAGTGGAGGCATTTTAAATTTATTTTATGTATTTATTTGTGTGTTTTAATTAATTAATTTATTATTATTATTATTATTATTATTATTTTGAGACAGTCTTACTCTGTCTCTCAGGCTAGAGTGCAACCTCCACTTCCCAAGGTCAAGTGATTCTCGTGCCCCAGCCACCTGAGTAGCTGGGATTCCAAGTATTCACAACCATAGCCAGCTAATCTTTTGTATTTTTAGTGGAGACTGGGTTTCACCATGTTGGCCAGGCTGGTCTTGAACTTCTGGCCTCAAGTGATCCACCTGCCTCAATCTCCCAAACTGTGGGGATTACAAGAATGAGTCACTGTGCCCAGCCCTCTTCAACTTCTGCCCATTGAAAAGATTTTCCCTTGGCACCATCTCTCAAGGTCATGCCTGAGTATATAGCTTTACTCAATCTGACATCCGTTTTTGGCTCGCATACCACATACTGAGCTGGCCCATCCATAAAGCATGTTTTGAATTTATTTCCTTATTTTGGTGGTTGCACAGGACCCTTTCATATGGCATAGGTTTGTCTTGAGGGAGAGATCCTGGTATAATAGTGACTTGTGACGTGGGGTTTTAGGCTTACTCAATTTGTTCTTGCCCTGTGGTCTTGCTCAAGCTTGATCCTGGATATACCATTTTCATCACCTGGTGAATTGCTGCTGGGCCTTCCCAAATGTGTTGCTTGCTAGGTCTGACAGAACACAACTCATCAGGCCGGCATGGTGGCTCAAGCCTGTAATCCTAACACTTTGGGAGGCCGAGGCGGGTGGATCATCTGAGGTTAGGAGTTCGAGACCAGCCTGGCCAACATGGCAAAACCAAGTCTCTACTAAAAATACAAAAATTAGCTGGGCATGGTGGTGGGTGCCTGTAATCCCAGCTACTTGGGAGGCCGAGGCAAGCGCTTGAACTGGGGAGGCAGAGGTTGCAGTGAGCAGAGATTGCTCCACTGCACTCCAGCCTCGGCAACAGAGTGAAACTCTCAAAAAAAAAAAAAAAAGTTCTTTTACTTTCCCAAGACACTAATGGTCAAGCATTTTGTCTTTACCTTTACCAAGACCCGTTAATGCACTAGGAGCTGTTTATAAAGGTTGTCTAATACTCCACTGATAATCACATGGACTCACTCCTGAACTGTGATTTTCTCACTGGGAAGCTACATGCCAGCACATAACATCTTTTCTCACCACTGATATCTCCACCACTACAGGGTCTGTTGCATCATATGGTCCAAGCACTAGGCACGCTTGACACTAGTCTGCCCCTCCTGGAGAGTCATTCCTTGCTTTTGGTCTCACTCAATGCTGGAAATTTGAAGCTGCGAGGCTAAAGCCGGAGTGCAAAGTGTCAAATATGTTCACTGCAGAATCTGAATAGTCTTACCGGGTGTTGTGGTTCTTTCTTTGTGGTAGAGGATACAAGATGCGGCAGTTTGTCTCTTACTTTGAAGGGTATATTCCCACATACCCCCGATCACTAGACCTTTAAAAACTTTACTGATGTGGTAGACCCCTAACATGCACAGGTTACAAATCTGAAAACTGGCTCGTATCTAGAAACTAGGCAAGGTTTGGTTT
Source organism: Gorilla gorilla gorilla (assembly GCF_029281585.2). Classification (NCBI taxonomy): domain Eukaryota; kingdom Metazoa; phylum Chordata; class Mammalia; order Primates; family Hominidae; genus Gorilla; species Gorilla gorilla. The sequence continues at coordinate 89,577,701 of NC_073242.2, forward strand.
GTTTAGTTTTTAACTAAGCCAACTACCCTCAGTTCTCTCTGCATCCATTCTTGCTTTCCTTTGATTTTGTATTAAGCACCACCCTGATTGGCTGTCTGTCCACTTGGCTTCTGTCAGTGCTGTATTTTATGGAACATCTTCACAACTCTGTGTGGATCAAGACCTCTCACCTGCTCCTCCCACACTGTCAGTTTTTAAGTCATTTTGAACCCCTGGGTTCCAGAAGGCTTCTATTGATTTGTGGCCCCCACATCCTCATTGCTATGATTAATGAGTAAAATTTTAGGATAGCGTCTTTTACTCAGTGATGGCCTGCTTAGAAGATAACCACTATGACACATTGACACAGATTGTCTGATTGTCTTGACCCTGATTGTCTGTCATCAGAATATTATGACTTCGGTGAATAGTGTCCTCTTGGCTTTCTCTAGAAACATAATACTTCTGGCCTTACGTAATGTAACCACTGTAGCATCCTTACTTACCTGAACCTTTTACTTCCTTCTTTAAGCATCTGTCCTGGTAATTTAAATCTCTCAACTTGGTTCAGAGTAGGTCATCACTTTCCCCTAGCTTCTAGAAGCTATGCTAGCTGCAAATTTTCTCCATCCCCTAGGAACTTGCCAGAGTTTTAAATTCCTTATCTCAAGAGAGTAGCCCCAAACTGATGATTCTTTCTTATCAAGCCCTATGTTCCAGATCCTTTGATCAAATGCCATCAACATTCAGTCTGGTATGTGCTGGCTAATTCTTGTGGGTCCTTTGAAGTATTCTAGTACTTCAAAGTATTGTCTCTATTGTCAGGCCTAGCGTGTCCGTGGCTGGGTTATTGGCTTAATAGGCGTAAGTGGAGCTGGAACAAATCTGGGTGAGTATCCAAGCTGCCTTGTGGCAGACAGACCTATGCAGTCTGTCCTCATACAGGGGAGTGTTAGCTCTTTCTAGCGAGGGGTACATTGATTCTGCTGGCCCTAAAAGTTAAGAGCAATCTGGAGAACAAACATCTTTGGAGCATTCACCTATATGCTCCCATCGTATTTGTCAGGGTCCAAGGTTTTCCCAACAGAGCCCTTGGCCATGGCTTAGCTGATTTAATTCAATCACCTTTGAAGTTTGATGACAATGACAATGCTGTTCTAAATTTGGTTCTCAGGTTTTATACCCTCCTACTGTAAGATATAAGGGCCTCTTTCTATACTACCAACTTTCTAACTCATTCATTTTCAGGCTTAGGATTTTATTTATTATTTAGATCTTATGTAAATTATTTAACATTTTTTCTTCAATTTCTAAATAGCTGGGAATTTTACCTTTTTGTTGTACACATGTAATAGAACTGAATCAGGTTTAGCTAACATGCCTGATTTAATACAAGTTCCTTAAATCTTATTGAGTTTTTCTGTATTCCTTAGTATATGATTAATTTTATAGTCTATACCTACCTGCACAGGTAAGGTAATATAATATATCACCTGCTTTTTGGGTGCATAAATATAATTGCCTTAGTTTATGCTTATGATCTCTGAAATGTATGTTTCTGTCCTTTCTGACATTTTGATTTCTTTTTTTAAAAAATTCAACTTTTATTATAGATGAAAGGATACACATACAGATTTGTTACACAGATAAATTACATGACACTGAAGCTTGGAGTCCCATCTATCCCATCACACAGTCTATAAGCATAGTCCCCAACAAGTGATTCTATGCATCCCTCCCCCTCCCTCCCCCATCTAGTGAGCCACTCTGTGTCTACTGTTCCCATCTTTGCAATCATGTGTATTCAATGTTTAGTTCCCACTTATAAGTGAGAACACTTCGTTTTCTGTGCTTGCATTAGGTTGCACAGGGTAATGGCCGTCAGCTCCATCCATGTTTCGTGGGCATGATTCTGTTATTTTTTATGGCTGTATAGTATCCCATGGTGTATATGTACCCCATTTTCTTTATCCAGTGTACCGTTGATAGATACTTAGCTTGATTCCATGTTCTTGCTGTTGTGACTAGCACTGCATTGAACATATGAGTACATGTGTCTTTATGATAGAATAAATTATTTTCTTTTGGGTACATACCCAGTAATGGGATTGCTGAGTCGAACAGTAGTTCTATTTTACATTCTTTGAGAAATCTCCAAACTGCTTTTCACAGTGGCTAGACTAATTTACATTACAAGCAATTGTATATAAATGTTCATTTTTCTCTGCAACCTTGCCAACATCCATTATTTTTTGACATTTTAATAATTGCCATTCTGACTGGTATAAGATGTTATCTCATTGTGGTTTTAATTTGCATTTCTCTGATGACTAAGTGATATTGAGAATTTTTTCATTTATTTGTTGGCCACTTGAATGTCTCCTTTTGAGAAGTGCCTGTTCATGTATTTTGCCTATTTTTTAGTTGGAATGTTTGGTTTTTATTTGCTGATTTACACTTCTTATAGGTTCTGGATATTTGACCTTTGTCAGATGCATAGCTTGCAAATATTTTCTCCATTCTGTAGGCTATTTTTTCCTCTGTTGGAAATTTCTTTTGCTCTGCAGAAGTTCTTCATTTTAAATAAGTTCCATTTTTTCTCAATTTTTGTTTTTGTTACAATTGCTTTTGGTGACTTAGCCATAAATTCTTTGCCAAAGCTGACTTCAAGATGGGTATTTCCTAGATTTTCTTCTAGGATTTTTATAATTTGAGGTCTTAAATTTAAATCTTTAATCCATTCTTGAGTTAGTTTTCATATAGAGTAAGAGGTAGGGGTCCTGTTTCATTCTTCTGCATATAGATAACCAGTTATCCCAGCATCATTTATTGAATAGGGAGCCCTTTCCCCATTTTTTATTTTTGTTGATATTGATATTGTCATAGATCAGATGGTTGTAGGTGTGTGGATTTGTTTCTGTGTCTTATATTCTTTTCCACTCATCTATTGTCTGTTTTTGTACCAGTACCATGCCGTTTTGATTACTGTAGCCATATAGTATAGTTTGACATCAAGTAATGTGATGCCTCCAGCTTTGATCTTTCTGCTTAGTATTGCTTTGGAAATGCAGGCTCTTTTTGGTTCTAAATTAATTTCTAAATTTCAATTCATGCTCAAGTTCCTGCCGATGCAGTGGGGCCCCTATGTATTCATGAGGGCAAGGTCCCAGCAGGGGTGGGGCAGAGGCAGGGGGCTACGACTTCCATGCACACACAGCAGCAGTTGCAGTGTGACAGGGCCCTAAAATTCTTGATTCTAAGTTAGTTACTTTAATTTAATGAAATTAAATTAGAATTCTTGATTCTAAGTTAGTTACTTTAATTTAATGAAAGAATATTTGTTTGTCTTCTTGCATCCTAGCTAATGTTGAATATTCTGGTTTCAATCTAACTCTTGCTGCTTTGTAGGTAATCTACTTTTTGGTTTTTTTCTCTTTGTAAGCTATTCAAATGTTCCCAGTTCTCTTATTCTTATTGTTATTCAGTCTCTACTATATGGAGTGTAGGTGAACCCCTCTCTGAATCTACTCTCCTTTATCAACATCTAGGAGTTCCAGTTAAAAGTATTTTACATTTTTGAAAAAATTTTGAATGTTATATCTCCATTATGGCTTCCAAAATTTACTTCTTTCATCTCCCTCTCTATCTGTCTGTCTCTCTGAACTCCCTGTTCTCTGAGTGTTATCACTTCTACCTCCATTCTCCATATATCATATCTCTTTAAATGTATAATACAATATAAAAATATATTAAACTATATTAATTTATGCATTTTCCTTTTGCATTCTATACAATGCTTTATTCTAATTCCTTATTGCATCTGTATGTATTTTAACCCCAATATTATGTTTAATACCTAACACTTTTGCTTAGCTTTTCCCAGGTTTTAAAAATATATATTAATAATAAATTCCCTTATTTCTTTTAGCATATTTTTAGATAAATTCAGAAGTATTTATCTCTGTATTCTAATGTATCTGTCTGTGATGGAATCAACAATCCAATATGTTTTTCTTTTCCTTCGAAATAATTATGTTTTTCAAATGCCCTGTTATTCTAGTCTGTGACTTTATTTTCCCCTGGAATATCAAATTTTTTTTAAAACAACAACTGGCTACATTGCTCATCTGTTACTCCTCATGGTACTTTAACAAGAGCTCTCTGAGTCATTATACGAATATGAGTAGATATTATTTGTCCTTCAGTATTTTTATTTCACCATCCTCCCACAGCCATGCCTTATTGTCTCCTACCCCAGGCCAAAGCCACTACCCCTGCCACACATAATGGTTCAAAGTAGCCCCATTAGTTGCTCTAAGGATTTTTCTCAGGCTTTAATTCTCTTCCTTGGTGTCTCTCTTTCATAGATAATTTATGTTTGATATGGGGAAGGGAGACATAGCAGTTTTACTAGTTCAGCAGATTAGTATAAAATGGAAGGGCAATGGTTTGCAGCCCTTACTATATAGTAACTCATATGTGTAAGTGGGATATATAAACATGTTTTACCAACTTTGGCATTGCCTTTTCATTCTGACTAAGATAAAACACAATCAAGAGATTAGCATTTTAAGATATTTAGCTGATGTCAACTCTTTTCTCTGAGGGCAGGACATTTAAGCAGAGACCACAGTGAAATAAAGGCATAAACTAGTTAAAGTTCTAGTAAAAAAAAAAAAAGGCAGCCTAAATGAATGAATCTGAAAGTTCAAACCCTTAAAGTAGGATGATCTTGATGTTTCAGAAGAAAACAGAAGGGCCCTTATATGGCTAGAATAGATTAAGTGGGAATAGTGGTATATAGAAAAGGTGGAAGACAGACAACAGTTAGATTGCACAGGGGAGGGATTCACAAATTTTTTCTGTAAATGTCCAGACAGTAAATATTTTAGGCTTTGTAGGCCATATGGTTTTCACTGCAATTACTCATCTCTCCTGTAATAGCATGAAAACAGTCATAGACAAAACTGAAACACATGAGTGTAGCTATGTTCCAATAAAACTTCATTTACAAGAAAAGTCAATGGGCACATGAAATAACAGACAAAAGAGATAGATTGGGCTAAATCAAAATTTAAAAGTTCTGTGCATCAAAGAACATGATCAACAGACTATAAAGGCAACCTATTGATGGGAAAATACCTGCACATCATATATCTGATAAGTGGTTAATATTAATAATATTTAAGACCTCCTACAAGTCAACAGTAACAAAAATCAATCTGATTAAAAATGGGAAAGGACATGAATAGACATTTCCCTTAGGAAGATACACAATGGTCAACAAGCATATGAACTGATGCTCAACGTCACTAATCATTAGGGAAATGTAAATCAAAACCACAATGAAATACAGACTCATACCCATGAGGTTCTGGATTATAAAAAAGGAAAGAAAAGAAGTATTGGCTAGTATGTGGAGAAATTAGAATCTTTGTGTAGTCTTGATGGAAATGTAAAATGATGAAACTGCTATGGTAAACATTAGGGCAATTACTCAAAAAATTAAAAATAAAATTACCATATGATCTAGCAATTCCACTTCTGGGCATATACTCAAAAGAATTGAAAGCAGGGTCTCAAAGAGATATTTGTGCAATCACGTTAATACCAGGATTATTTACAATAACCAAGGGTTGGAAGCAATCTAAATGTCCACCACTGGATAAATAAACAAAATGTGGCATATATATACAAAGGGGTATTACTCAACCTTAAAAAAGAAGAAAATTCTGACACATGTTACAACATGATGCACCTCTAGGACATCATGCTATTAAAATAAATCAGTCAGAAAAATACAGCCGCTGTATAATTCCATTTATATAAGGTAACTAGAATAGTCAAATTTATAAATACAGACAAAAGAATGATGTTTTCCAGGATCTGGTGGGAGAAGGAACTGAGAGGTGTTTAATGGGTTTAGAGTTTCACTTTTACAAGATGAAAGCATTCCGGAGATTGGATTCATGACAGTATAAATGTACTTAACACTACTGTACCATACACTAAAAAATAAATAACATGGTAAAATTTATGTTATATGTATTTTACTATAATTACAAAAATAAACATAGGCAATGGGCTGGATTTGGCTTATGGGTCATAATTTGCTGACTTCTGGTATAGGGCTTTGTAAGTCATAATAGGGAATGTGGATTTTATTGTTAAGTGTAAAAAAGAAGATTATAGGATGGTTTCAGCACAGGAATTGCAAGATGTAAGTGCCACTTGTAAAAAATATTTCTGATTATTCTGAGAAGAAGAGAGTGTAATCAAAAATGTGGAAAATGGAGTAGTGTTTCTATACATTAATAACAAACTTTTCAAAAAAGAAACAAGGAAAACAACCCTATTTACAGTAACTATAAAAAATAAAATACCAGGAATAAATTTAACCAAGGTAGTGAAAGAGCTGTACACTGAGAACTATAAGACATTAATGAAAGAAATAAAAAAAAGACTCAAATAAATGGAAAGGTATCCTGTGTTCATGAATTGGAAGAATAAATATTGTTAAAATGACCATACTAACCAAAGTGATCTACAAATTCAGTGGAAAAGCTATCAAAACTTCAATATTTTTTTCATAGAGAAATACATCTTAAAATTAATGTGGAACCACAAAAATCTTGAAATGGCTAAGGGAATTATAAACAAACAAAATAAAACAAAGCTAGAAGCATCACATTACCTGATTTTGAACTATATTGCAAAAGATCAATAATTAAAACAGCATAGTACTGGCATAAAAATAGACTCATTGGCCAATGGAACAGAAAAGAGTGCCCAGAAATGAACCCATGCATGTATGGTCAATTGTTTTTTCACAAAGGTGCCAAAAATACACAATGGGAAATTAATAGTCTCTTTAATAAATAATGTTAGAAAAATGGATGCCATATGCAGAAGAAGGAAATTGTACCTTTAGCTCACACTATATGCAAAAATCAACTCAAAATTAATTAAAGATTTAAACATAAAACCTGAAACTATAAAACTACTGAAAAAATATACGGAAAAAAATACTGTATTGGTCTGAATAATATTTTGTATTTGACCCCAAAGTCCCAGGGTCAAATGGGATTGCAAATGGGATTTCATCAAAATTAAAAGCCTTTGTAAAAGCAGCATGAAGTGACAATTTTAAGCTTCAGGGAAAATACTTGAAGCCATACATTAAAAATGGGCAAAGGACCTGAATAGACATTTCCCAAAAGAAATATAAATGGCCAGCAGATATATTTTTTAAAATGTTTAACATCACTAATCATTAGGAAAATGAAAATTAAAACCACAATTGTATATCACCTCACACTTGTCAGAATAACTATTATCAAAAAAAACAACAAGAGATGTTAGTCAGGACATACAGAAAAGGGAGCCCTTGTACACTTTTGGTAGGGATGTAAATTAGTGAAACCATATGGAAAACTGTTTAAAAGTTCCTTGAAAAGTTGAAAATAGAATTACCATATGATCCAGCAACCCCACTTCTGGGTATTTACCCTCAAAAATTTGAATAATATGTCAAAAGATGTCTGCACTCCTGTGTTCATTGCAGCACTCTTCACAACAGCCAAATTATAGAGACAACAAACTGACTGTCCATCAATGGAAGGGTGAGTAAATGAAATGTGGTATGTGTACACAATGCAATACTATTTAGCCTTTAAAAAGTAAGAAAAAAACTTATTTGTGATAATACAGGTTAAACTGGAGAAAATTATGGTAAGTAAAATAAGCCAGGCTCAGAAAAACAAATGTTACATGTTCTCACTTATATGTGGAATCTAAAGCAATTGAACTCAAAGAAACAGAGAGTAGAATGGTGGTTACCAGAGGCTGGGAGTTGGGGGAGGAAATGGAAAGGTGATAGTCAAAGAATAAAAAGTCTAAATTAGGTGGAATACGTTTAGAAAATTTTTTTGTAATATATTAAACAGTGTGGTTACTACAGTAAGTAATAATGTTTTGTACATTTCAAAATCACTGAGAGTAAATTTCAAATGTTATTACCACAAAAAAGATAAGCATTGAGGTGATGGATATGTTAATTAGCTTGATTTCATTAATTCACATTGTATTCATGGATTATAGTGTCACCTTGTACCCTATAAACACAATTATGGAAGAAGAGAAATCAGAAAGCTATTGAAAAAGTTCAGATGAGACAGGCTAGTAATTGAAAAATGTTGAAATGTAAGAGTGAAGATATATTTTTTAAATAATGCATATAGAACATGCTTACGGGTTATACATAAAGAATGAAAAAGAGAATCAATAATTAATTTCTGGATTTTGGTCAGAAGAAGCCAGTGAATGGTGGAATTATTTGAGTTCAAGAAATACATAGAATGAACAGATTGGAAAGAAAATCAAGGGTTCATCTTGTGTATGCTAAGTGAATGTCTATTTTATATACAAAAGGAGATGTCCAAGGCATGAGCTGGGACATGTCATTTTTGAACTCAGGGAAAAGTGAAAGCTAAAGATACACACACACATACACACACACACATACGAGAGAGAAAGAGAGGTGGGAGGAAAGAGTTGGCAGCATGTATTTATGTTTTTCAAGTCATGTGATTGAGAAGAAAAGGAGTTTCCAGGAAAGAAGCAGTGAATATGACAGAAGGATGATCGAAAAAAATTGCAGTGTCCTGGAAATAAAGTGAATAAATGAGTCTTTGCTTGCAACACCAGCTAAATGATGACAAGATGCCAAGTTAGATGTGAACTGATAAGTGATCAATGAGTTTGCGAAACGATAGTCACTGAAAGCAATCTTGTTAAGGTCTTCAGCGGATTGATGGGGACGAAGAAAAAGCTTAATAGGGTTGGCTAAAGAGAAAAGGCAAAGATAAAAAGTTGAAACATAACATATAGATGTCTGTCATATTTTAAAGCTAATATTGACATATGATCCTTTTCATAATTTAGTTGTTTATTGAGTTATAATTTACATACAGGAAAATTCATCTTTTTTGTTATGCAGTTGTATAAATTTTCACAAATATGGACAGTCATGTAATTACCAACAATCAAGATATAGAACTGGTCTATCATGCCTCCAAATTTCATCATGCTTCTTTTAGTCAAGGTAGTGCTGGTAATGTCAAAATTACTAAGTCTCAGCCGGCGTAGTGGCTCATGTCTGTAATCCCAGCACTTTGGGAGGCCGAGGAGGGTGGATCACCTGAGGTCAGGAGTTTGAGACAAGCCTGGCCAACATGGCAAAGTCGTGCCTCTACTAAAAATATAAAAATTAGCTGGGCATGGTGGCGGGCGCCTGTAATCCCAGCCACTAGGGAGGCTGAGGCAGAAGAATAACTTGAACCTGGGAGGCGGAGGTTGCAGTGAGCCGAGGTAATGCCATTGCACTCCAGCCTAGGAGACAGAGCGAGACTGCGTCCTCCGCCACCAAAAAAATTTTACTAAGTCTCTAGTTTTAATGTAATGTATCTCATAATAATAAACATTATATTACAGAAATTCAACCAGAAATTAACCTTGTTAATCATTGGATTGCTTTGTGAACACTACGTAAAGCAATTTTTTATGTATATGAAAGTAGACTGTGAATAAACCAAGACAGAAACTTAACAGTAAATGACTGGACAGTCATTTAAATTAGTAGCTCAGAAGGTCCCTAACTATGCTGTTAAAAAGTGGAGGCAAATAATTTATGGGAAGAAGTTCTTTTAAATAATTATTCAGAGACTCTTTCATGTATAGTTTAATGAACCTTAGGAATCTTTTCTTGGTCATTTGTTAGTGATGCATGGATGTAAAGTTGGGAAATATTAAATCATAGACTGAAGGAAAAATACGTGTTGTATTCACACTTTGTTTTACTATTTGTTGTACTCTAGAAGCATATAAGAAATTGTTTAACACATTACTTTGTGTAAGAAGTATCACAAAGCTGGAATATGGAAGATGATTTGGGAAATTGTTTGAAATATCTAAAGGTAATAAAAGGTGCTCAGCATTCAGAATCCCTAAAATCCCTCTACCTCACTTTAAACAGTCTGCCTCCCCTGAAGAAGAGTAGAAAGAACAAAGGACTGATGTTTAGCCATTTTATAGTGGCAAACTGCATAAACCCATAAGTATATGTATTGTTCACATTTATTTTAAAAAATAATAGAAGAAATGAAAAATATGCCCAATTTAATCATCTGCTCTGGAAAAATACGACAAGCTCTTCTTCTGGTACTGATTTCAGATAGAATCCAAGTGCACATTCCTGCTCAGTGAAGAATATAATGCTTTCACACCACTTTTCTGTCCGTAAAAGCTGACAGTGGAATGAGCACGATCTTAATAATATCCTCCAAATGAAAATGAAAATGAATGTCAAAAATAATGATGGGAGACGGTTTCAAAGCTTGGAAGCCCAATTTTAGTGAGAGGAAAACAGCATTTCTAATAAATCCTTGTATTATTTATTTCAAAGTACCTCAGGCAGGATCTTTGTACAAAAATTGAGGCTGAAGATTTAAGGGTCAGTTTCAATAATTCTTAGAAATTAATTAATTAATATCTGTTTTCTACTCTAATGTGGGAATAAATCATAAAAATTAAAACTTTGCGGAATCCTACTTTTCATTCTGTATCAAATCTACTACCTTCCTGCCACCTCCATGCCTCCCAATACACCGGCATAAGCCTTTTACCAACAATCCACTTGCATCTTTCAAAAAGTTATCCTTTGAAGCTATTATTTAGATCATAGCCTGCAAAGAAGAAATACAAGCATTAGAAGATGAAGAGGGGCAGTATAAAAATAAAAAATTATAACATATGAACACATTCAACTGCATAGTAATCAGAAGCATATAGGTCAACTAGTTGAGAAACAAAAAACTAGAACGATACATTTCAATGGCATCATAAACTCACATTATATTTTTCTATAAAATAATAGTAAAGAAGGCTGGGCACAGTGGCTCATGCCTGTAATCCCAGCACTTTGGGAGGCCAAGGCGGGTGGATCACGAAGTCAGGAGCTCGAGACCAGCCCGGCCAACGTGGTGAAACCCTGTCTCTACTAAAAATACAAAAAATTAGCCAGGCGTGGTAGCAGGCACCTGTAACCCAGCTACTCAGGAGGCTGAGGCAGGAGAATCGCTTGAACCTGGGAGGTGGAGGTTGCAGTGAGCTGAGATCGCACCACTGCACTCCAGCCTAGGTGACAGAGCTAGACTCCATCTCAAATAATATCAATAATAATAATAATAACCCAGGCAGTTTGTGGTTCTATAAAGGAGGGGTGAAATGAAGAGAACCAAGCACTGAGTATGATGGATTTCTAGAATTCTTAAGTTCCACCCTTCAAAAGTTGTGCCATTGATGATATGTGTACCATTTATTTACTGTATTTATTTTCAGCTTATAATTTCATGATTATTACCTCTTATTTATTATTACACCTATAGTAAAATATAGGAAATAATATACCAACAGTTATCCAAATATTACCTAAAATAAGCTTGTACGATTCCTGGTAAATGTACCACTTTTTGGAAAACACTGAGATAGATAAGCTTGTGACTATTTTTCCCCATTTAGTCATTATAGAATTAAGACTTGTTATGTATAAAATCCTTCACTAGGCATTGGAAAATAAAGGCTAATTGGACATTGTCTTAGTTCTTGTGGCACTCAAGATCCAGTAGGAAAAAAAAAAAAAGAAAGAAACTTTATCAGTTTAGGCTGGATCATTCCTATGATCCCTTCCAACACTGATTCTATGATGTTCTGTCTCAAAGAAGCAAGTTGGAAGCCGGGCTTACAAAATATCTAGTCCTTTGACGTCTCTGATATCTCTAGAAGGACTGAACTTTCATCTGATATTCAAGATCTTGGAAGAGCAATTTAAGGGAAAAAAAAAGCTTCTTCCCAGAATGTATTATAAATCTATTAGATATGTAGAAAGAAAAGGTCACTGAGTTAAGTGAGCCAGGCAGTTTATATTCAAGAACAATATGTGTAGTTATGAATGTAATGAAACCTTTTGCTTCAAGAATTAATTTCCCCAATGTATAGTCGGCTGAATAATTGGCCCTGTGAACACAGACAAGCTTTCTTATTTCTCAAAAGCAATATTGGCCAGTGCTCATTTGAACGCACATGACTTTTTGTGAGATGGCACATGCCATGCTCCTGTGAAGCAAATTGAGCTTGTGGTAGTTGTCTGCAAGTGGTAGAGACATGGGAAATAGTCTGTCACTCAGCATCAATTTAAAATTTAGTACCAAATATTCTTGTTGTCAAAAACTCTTAGTACATGAGTCCTAACATGGACAGTGCTTCAATTCTGATGTCACTGCCAAATTACTCTAGTTTAAGACAAAGGAGATTCAGATATTTAAGCCCTGATGCCTACTGCGGCTTGAATTTAGAGATATGCTTTCTATATTCTGAAAAATTGCTTTTGAAATGTAGTTTCTCTAAATTTATGTTTAAGATACAGGAAGCAATTTAGTATTTTGGTTCTATTAACCTCCTTTGAAACCAGAAATTGGTTTTAATTTCAAGTGCTCTTACAATGACAAGGTCAAACGAGTGCTTTCTTGAGGAAAGTGTTTGGCATAATAGTAGACAGTGTTGTCATTATCAGAAGGGAGAATTTTCTGTCTCATTTGTGAACTTCACACTGTGAACCCCCAAAAGAGTTGTCTTCAACACAAAATAATTGCCCTTGTTGCTTCTCTTTACAGAGTTCTCCCCACATTATTAATGGTATGGGAATTAGGAGGAGGTCATCTGACTCACACGGATCACCATATAATTCCTTCTGGAGAACAGGTAAGTTCTTGGTCAAAGAATTCAGGGACACTTGTCTAGACTATTTTTTAGAAAGCAATAACTCTGAAGAGTAAGAGAGATATATTTGAAATTACTGTAGCCCTTTGTCTAAGAAAGGTATATAACAGAGTGAAAAATCAGTTAAGGAGAAGGAGACAGAGAAGAAGAAAGACAAGGATTGAGGGGGAGGGGGAGGATGAGGAAGAGGAGAAGGAGGAGAAGAAATAGAAGGTGGAGGAGAAGGAGAGCAACCATAAAAATAAAAAAAAAAAACTTCTTCTTTCTATTTTATTATATGTGGGAATTATTGTGGACATAAGAAACAAAGAATTGAAAAAAGCCTGAGTTGTAAAGGGGGAAAACAAATAACTTTGTAATGAAATAATTTGAGGTTTGAATTTTCTTAGCCATTGGAATTTAGCCAGGGTGGTTAACTTATCTGCTCTAAGATTTCTAATTTGAAAAGATGAAAATAATATTTGGCATATTTTGGTTGATAAATTCTTAATAAAGTGTTTGGTATCTACTAAGTGCTTGAAAGGGATCTCTATAATCAATAATACCATTATCTATGGCACATAGAGGTGACATAGTCATGCTTTAGGCATAAGCAGACATTCCTGCATGATGAAACTTACAGGAATGATGCTCCCAAAGAGAAAAGCGAAGGAGTTCATACTCTTGATGACCTCCTTACTCCTTACCATCCATTGAAACTCAGGATCAGGCAAAACCTCACAAGAACATGTGGTTTCTTGAATTTATAAAACCTAAACTTTTGATATCTGGGGAAACTATTTACCACCCGATTCAGGAGTTCCCAGAAGCAGCATTAACCAGAGGATCACAACTGCCTGGATATTTTTTGCTCTTGGACAAGTAATCATAACTTGAAAAGATTAGTGGGTCTTGGCACTACATATTTAACCTTGACTCTTTTTGACTATCACATCACTTTTAGCCACTAATTAGTAAAAATTAGCTCCTACCATGGGTATCTTTTTTATTTTGGAATGGATATCTGTTAGTCTTTCCACTAGCATTTTTTTTCTTGGATACTATTGGCCCTGCTTTCAGAAACAAATGAAATCTTTAAACTCGAAGTGAACCTTAAGCTAATCAATGTTAGAGGTTGTCAAGTTTTTTTAAAATAAATCAATATCTCCAATAAAAGTCTCAAGCAGATGACTAATACATAAACAGATGAAAGTAAACTTGCTTTGTTTGAAGTAGCATGAGTTTGGTGTTCTATTCACATATCCTTTCTTCACTGCACAAAATCTGTTATTTTTGTTGGTCTTATGAGCTTCCCATTGCATAGAACTCGGCTGTACAGAGAGTTGTGGCCCGAAGTTTTGGATTACATGAAGTTTGCCAGGTGAAGGTCATTAAGGGGAAGGTTTGAAGTGAGAATGTTATATAAACTGCATGCTGTTTGCAAGCAGTTGCAGTTTGTCTGTCCAGTCCACTGCCACTGGACCATATGTAAGGTGGATATGTTTTCCAGCTGACCACCAATGGACTGTAGGAAAGTAGATATCGTGTCTAGCCCATCACCACTGGACCAATTCTGTACATCAGGTGGTTCTCCTGTCCAGCCTGTCACCACTGGACTCTCCCCTGTATGTGAGCCCCTAATAAAATGCCAAGTCTCCAAAAAATTTCATTTTTATTTTTTATAAAATCATTGTTTTCTTTAAAGAATTATTTACACCTCAGTTCATATATCTCTATGGAGGTTATCAGGCATGTTTCCTCTTCCGTCTCATCATCATGACAACCTAGACTGACCTGTCATATTACACTGTCCCTCTTGCCTGTTGGAATGACAGCAAGACATGTCTTATCTTTACTGTGATTTGGTTATATGGATGCTAGAGAGGGCATGATTATACATCATTGAAATCAAAAGTTGAGCTAGGTGTGGTGGTGCATGCCTGTAGTCCCAGCTATTCAGAAGGCTGAGGCAAGAGAATTGCTTGAGCCCAGGAGTTCGAGGCTGCAGTGAGCTATGATCATGCCACTGCACTCCAGCCTGAGCGACAGAGTGAAATCCTGTCTCAAAAACAAAACAAAACAAAACAAAACAAAAAAAAACTAATTGTTTTTTAAAATTAATAAAACCAAACAAAAAACAAAGTTTTAAGTTGTTAGGCTTAGAGTAGCTTAACGTAGCATGATGCTTCCTGATAATAAAGTGAGCACACAGAGAGTAATACAGTCAAAAATCCCAGTGGCATGATTTTACTACTAGATCCAGATGGCCCAAGCCGAGATCCCACTCCCCCATATGTTTGAATACTGGTGTATTGTTAGTTACTTAATAGTTTTTAGATTTATTTTACTTATTGATGTATCCTTCAGTGGTTCCTGGAAGACACCTGAGACCCTCTCCTTCACCTCATTTTCTTCATCATTCTCTGGCTTAGACATGGATCTCATTTCATTCTAAAGTAACAGTTTTCTATAATGACATGCATTCCATAAGAACTAGCAAGATTTTCTTTAAAAGTCCATATATAGTAATTTCCAGAAAGAGAAGCTATTTATCTTTCTAAAATATTTGTTGTTCAGGAACTGGAAATGTACACAATTAACTGGCCGTGATGGAGATTAATGTATCTTACAAATATAGGGGAATATCATTACCAGTCGTTTCTTCAGATTACACAACATGAATCATTTCAAAATTCACCTTGAGTATAATTTCTTAGCAAATGCCAAGAAACCAAATGTGGTATTTTCAAATTAACCTGGATATCAGAATGGAACAATACTACACACACACACACAAACACACACACACCCCTCACAAAATACGTTCCTCCTTGTTACTCTGTATTTTGTGAAGATATCATATGTTTTACTTCTTCTTTAAACAATGGAAACAAATGAAGCGTACTAACTAAGAAAGGGATCTATGTATTCCTACATCTTTAAGACTTCAAAATAATTATTAGATAGCCATTCAGATCAAACTTGAGGAAATCGTGAGGTTATTAGAAAGGTCATTATCATTTCTTCATTCATTAATTATTGCTTTAAGTGTCTGTGAACTACTTAACATTTAGTAGTACAGGGTAATTTGGTATTTTCTTGATTCTCTGGATTCTAAGTGTCAAAGGCATCTTAATTCATTTGTTCAACATATGTTGATCTTGTGCGTACTATGTGCCAGGTTCTCTGTTGGGTATTAAATGATACAACAGCAATCACAAAGTCAGATAGGTTCCTGCCCTCAAGAAACTAACTACAGTATTCCAAATTCGATATAAACCTTTTGCATTTAATTATTGAAACTATTCATGTTCTTTAAAGGCTCAAAGTGTGGAGACAAGTGCAATAATAAAAATGTTAATGCTATATGATTCATTCATATTAGTTTTAAAAAATATTTTCTATGTGCCAGGCACTGTATTAGATGTTGAGGATACAGTGACTAGCAAAAAAAAATCCTGCTCTTATGGTCTAGTGGGAAAAATTAAATAGTTGAATAATTTCAATATTAGACAGTAGATCCAGAGCTACTTCTGCAACGTCATATATAGGATATTCTGTCAGCATACCTGAGGTGTGCAATTCAGAGAAGCAGCAGCAGCACATGTGTTGAAGAATGACTCAAAGGCAGCCAGGCAAAGAGTGGTCCAAAGGGGAAAAATGATCAAGGGATAGGGGATGAGGCCCCATATTGTAGAAGATAGCATAGAATACAAGAGATAGAGAAGAGTGAAATACGGATATAGGGATGAGCTATAGCCTAATCATGAAGGTCTCTGTAAGCTTTCCTAAGATATTTGGAATTGATGAAAAAGGTAAAAGCCAATACTAAAGAGTTTTAAGCCAGGGAATTGTGATTAATTTTTCACCTTAGATACTGGCTGCTGTATGAAAACGGTTTGATGCGGAAACTATTCATATGTTGCATAAAATGCACAGAGAGAGAGATATGCTTTGGAATTATGAGCAGAGTCTTAGAGTAGTAGTTTTAATGCATGCACCCAGACATTCTCCAGTTGTGTACCCTTTATATTATAACATTCTCTAGGTTATTCCTAGGGTATGCCTAGTAGATCAAAAAAGTAGTGGTGTAAAGCATGGTAAATCAAAGAAATCCATTTCTTGTTCAAATTCAAATGCTTAGCAAACTCTATCCTACCACTAGCAATTGCTTTAGTGGAGAGTTAAGATGCCTAATGTAATTAAAGCCATAAAAATAAATGTTTCAGCAAATAAATATTTAAATGCCAGTAAGTACAAAACTATTAATACTATATAACTCTTAATATTGTTAAGGTGCTATGAGGATGATCTCATTTGATCCTCTCCACAACCCTATGAGATATAGACAATTATTTTTTAAATCACCTATTGAATAAACTGAAATTCAGAAAGATTAAGTAAGTTGGCCAGTCGTACAGCTAGTGGGCAGAAAGGCCAGGATTCAAAACCAGATTGGTTTTACTTCTCCTTTAATAAAGCAGAAATTGAGCTTACTTTTATGAAAACTATGGGACAGAAACTCCTGAAATGCCAGAGTCAATTCCTAGATTTTTGCCTTAAGTTTTTGACCTTTGATCTCTTAAATAGGAAAAGATATTGGGATGACTTTTTTCCATCTCTCCGTACAGAAAAAATGCAGAAGAGGAAAACCTCCATATGTGAAGCTATGGCAAGGGAGTCTCCCCACCCCGCGCTCCAACAGAGTCTGGAGATAAAGTAAGTTTGAGAAGCTAGAGAGTGTTTTTTCCCATTATCTCCCAAACACTTTCATTTGGCTGCATGCAGATTTCACTCTGGCTTTGGCAAATGTGTCTCTTTATGTAACAATAAACAATTATATTGAAAAGCAAGATTGGAGAAAAACATATATAGTATCATTATTAAAACTTTGTGATGATCTTATCAACAAAATTGAAGTTAAACCCTTGATTTATTGTATGTTTTATTATGTCTTCACCCCAGGGAAGGTAATTTGACTTTCTTGATGTTGCCTTCTTTTTCTCTCCTTTCAAAGCTATGATTAAGAACTAATTTATTTAGATCTGTCTGTGATTAGTTGCATGATTCTGCTCCTTGTTGAAATTAATTTTCAGACACTTTAATTGATAGTACCTGTACTATATTTAATGCATTTTGAGGTGCTAGAATAAAAATGTTGCTTGTTGAAATATTCACATATTCACTCTGCTAGCTAGAACACTGATGTATTCTATATCATCTTTTTTTCTTGATTTTATGGAGGAAGAAGATTTAAGTCAATTGTTTGGTTTATTTTCATTTATATTAGGGAAAAATAAGAAAAATTATTTTACAAAATAATACAGTTGTTCTTAAGGACCATAAATGGGCTTTGTGAAGCTTTTGAAATTATGTAAGCACGTGTGGGCGTGCACATGCGTGCACACACACACACACACTGATTACTGGGAATGTATAATATAGGTACTTCAAAAATTTTCAGTGCCTAATCTACTTTTGTATGCTACATGTTTATTAAATCATCTATTTGCTTTAAAAAATACACACTAAGATAATCAATGTCTAAATCACAATTCCTAGGATTTGTGTTTTGAGGCTTATCTAGGATTCAGATCCAAGGTATAATCAGGCTTACGCTATACAACAGGGATTTTGCTAGATATATTAACTAGTTGTCTTTTAACCCTCATGGAACCTTTGTGAGGTTGCATTGCCATGACTATTTTCAAGGTGAAAAGATTGAAAAAGTTAAATTGACATATAGGGGCTGGTTATTAATTACAGGTTTAGCCATGCTCAAACATTTCAGAAGCTTATATATTTTTATGAATATAATAAGGTCTTTTCTGTTATATTCCTGAATTTTGTTACATTATTTTTTCAGTTAAAATCTTCCTGACTTTTTAATTTATTTGTTTTCCATGAGAGATTTGTGTTACAAGCAAAATACATATAGATTCAAATCTATTGTTCTGTTTTATTCTTGAATGTTGTATTGTTAGAAATTATCAGACTTTCTTTGAATTTCCTGGTCTTCTATTTTGTTCCTCTGAGAAAATATGATGTTACTAACTCATCACTCACTGAACTGTATTAAATACCACATTACATACTTTTGACATTCATCATAATAATCAAGCAACTTGTACCACCTAGTATTTTATTGAACGATCTTTCATATTATAATGTTATAGTCAAATATTGTGTATTTTAAAGTATTTTAAAATCATTCCACTTTGTGACTGAAAATATCCTGACAGAAATGCATAGGGAAAAGAGCAATGCAATTTAAATGTCACATTTATCCCTTGCAGTAAATTCTACATTCAGGCAATTGTAGTCTCAGGGAGGTTTTTCTCTGTCAGGTATCAGCTCTCTGTTAGTTCATACCATAGCTTTCATGAAGACTTTCAGAGGCATAGGAAACATATGACTTTAGAATGTGGGCAGTAACAGGCAGATTTTAAAAAATAGCTATTATTATTATTATTTACTTAATGTGTTAGAGAGCAACCTCTGTACGTTTTTCTTTGGAAGTTGATATTTTTCATGTAGATACTTGCTCCATACCCTAGTGAAAGGATGGGAGCTTTCCTAGATTAGTACACCTCGTGTATCTTTTTCTTAGAAAAATTAGAAATGCTTAAAAAATAAAGCAATGTCTAGCCTAAAACTGTTCAATAATATCTAGTTTTATTTTCCTTCCAGACCTCTCCCGGACAGGAAGCTTACATTTCCCTGCCACCTTGAAGTTAGGCATGGTCACCTGAACTTCTTTGCCCAATGAAATGTGAATGTAATAAGATGATGTATATGACTGCTAGGTGAATGCATTTAATCACTGGTGGTGTCCCTCCTCTCTATGTCTGGGTTTCTTGTTAATGGAAGCATTACAAGTTGATTTGGAAGTGCAATGCTAAGCCATCACTTAGAGGACAGTTGCTGTAGAGAATCTTCCCACTTACCACCAATTCACTGTGAGCGGGAAACAAAGCTTTGTTGTGTTATGTCTTTAAAATTTGGGGTTGGCTGTTAGCTTATCATGATGTAGCCTATCCTTTGTTTTAGGATTGATAATACAATCCCAAGATGATGCTTTGCCATTAGACATATCATAAGGGCATCAATATAGCCTAAATTTTAGTTCAAAAAAGCACTCTCTTTTTACAGATTGTTAATTAATATATAAACATCCTCCTTCTTTTTCCTCAACATTTCATCTACACTTTCCCAGCACTGTTAGTATTTTCCCTGCTATGTGTGAAGACTTTAGAATATGTAGAATAGCAGAATATGTATATTGAATAAGATACAATAAAATACTGTTTCAAAGTTTAAAATGAGAAAGCATCTGTCCAATTCGCATGGCCCATCCAACTAAGTAAAATAATACCAAAGTCACTCAATAAATAAACTGTTAATGGAAACCTTGAATTCATAACTATCTGATTCTAAACTTCACATTATTTGCACTAAAATCATAACCTTTTCCTAGCTAATGAAACCTAGCTTCTAAAGTTGCCATGAGGCTTAAATGGGATATCATGTGCAAAGCGACCAGTCCAGATTCTGGCATCAAGAAATTCTCAATAAATGTTAATTTATCTTCAGAAAAACTCAAGATGACCCTTAAATTTTAATCAGGTACCCTTACATATTAAAATTTTCAAACAGCAATCATTACGGTCCTCAGTGATTAGTGTCTTTTCCACAATAGATCATTGTGCTCTTTCCAGACCTTTAAAATTAAATTAAAACTTAATCCCGCGTCCTTTTGTTTCAGCTTGCTGAAATCTGAACCTGTGCCTGAATCTGGATTACAAAACAACTAAAATATATAGTGGACTTTATTTACGTGAGACTGTTTTCTAGTTGAGATCACTCCTTTTGGCATTATGTTGATAAATTGTGGAGTAATCTGTTCCCAAATTCCAACTCCATCAGCAAAATCACTTTAAGTAGCCTTGATAAAACACACACACACACACACACACACACACACACACACACATACACACACACACACGAGATATATAGAGAGTCTGAATTTTCCAACTATATTTAAATGTACACACATCTTTCTTTTATTGATCTGTACTTTTGATATTGATTTAATCTTTAGGATATATTTCATTGTCTCCTAAACATGGCATTTTATTTATTTTTGTTACATCTCCAGGCAAAAACGCCAGTTTCATGGTTTATATTAGAGATTTGTTAATGAAATATGTATTTCAGGTGAATGATAAGCAAAAAATTGTGGTGGATTTGACGTCCATTAAGCAACCCAGGCAAGGTTGACATTTTGTTGTTTTTCTTTTGTAATATTGATGCAGTTTTTCCCATGTTAAGCTATTTACCACACCAAAAGCATATGAATACAGCATGTTTAAAAAGCGTATTTACTTGTTTTACTTTTTTAGTACTTACTCAATATTTATCACTGAGTTTCTACTTGTAGATTAGGAAATGCATTTACAAACACTCAGAATATTGAAATTTAAAGTGTTTTTAAACAAAATTTTCTTATGCCCTTTCAGTTTGCACAGATGAAACCTAAGATGCAGAAAGAGACTACATGAAAACAATGTGTTTGCTTATAGCTTACAACTTGTCGTAGCCATATCCCTACTTAGGAAGTGGAGTGCAGACAGGTAGTTTCAGCCTCTGAGAAGAAATAAGACTTACCCTTTCCTGAACACTTCACATGAATTCTGGACTCTAGCATGACTGAATCTTTCCTCTTACACTTACTAGCTGTATAAGGAATCTTAAATATTTCTGGAATGAGATAAAACATAAATAGGCAAACCGTCACAGAAAACAACTACAAACAAACACACTAAACTAAACTAAATTAGTTATATTGCCTTTAAAAAATTCACTTAAGCTATCTCATTCTTAGTGTCTCATCTTTTCCATTGGGTTGTTGAGAAATCAAATGTGAATGCATTATAAAGGGTAAAGTACTTTTCCAATGTAAGCCAGACTTGGCATCCAGATGGACACAAGGGAATTTAAATATGCAAAGTGAAACTTTGGAATATTGAATTGCAGGGCATAAGGATAAACTTCTACTCTAAGAATGTGAACTCTGCTGCTAAATTGCCTGGAATTTAATCTCAGCTGCTTGATTTACTAGCTGTAAACTGACCTTGGACATGCTACTTAATCTCCCTGTGTCAAGGATTTTTCATCCTTGAAGAAGATGGGATAATAATACTTCTGAATTCATAAATTTATCATAAAAAGTAAATAATGTATTACATAAAAAATAACTAGGAGAGCCAGGCAGCTTTGCATGTAGTATGCAATGTATAACAAACATAAACTAACACACTTTTTATTGTTGTTTCAGTATTATTATTTTCAGACCGCTAGGAACCTCAAGCCACTTTAAGTTCCACATGGCTTCTGACTAAAAGTTATATAAGAAAATCTTTTTTGCATGTAGTTGATGATGTGGGCTTGATTTATTGTTCCTGTAGCCACTGCCCATCTTGTACGATGGTAGCATCTCCACATTTTAACTGAGCTTCATCGTCATGTCCATAATTCGCACTCCGTATCTTAGGCCCTGGCTAGGCTCTGCTCACAGCTTTCATCAGTTTAACTTCATATATTTTAGACTTTTGGTAATCAGGCCATGTAGCCGCTTTTTAATTTAATCTCTAGGAATTTCTCACATTCTGAACAGCTTGGAGCAGGGTATTCTCTGTGACAAGAAGAAGACAGCATTTCAAATGTGAAGGATGTTCTTTTCTTTCCTTGCTCTCACACTGTGGGCAGCAACCTCATCTCTCCCTGCCCCCAGCCCATATAGTTATTACAGAATTTGAATGCAATTTTCAAATCAAGATTTAACTAATCTCAATTCCATGCAGTGAAACTCACATCATGATATATCATTGAGCAGAAATCCATTTAATTTGTATTAATCTAATACTATATTTTGAAAGATCACTTTGTTTGACTATTAACAGTGCTGGTAAACTAATAATTATGCACAGGATTGATTAATTACGTTTGGCTGTTAACAATTTGATTTTACCATTTTAGCTTGACATTTATCGAAGGTTTGTCTGCTGTTGGGCTGATGATTTGAATGATACATATTAATTGATTTGCATCCATCATTCCCTTTCATTACTCATATTAACTGTATTTGTAAGCATTGGGTAGTCTATAGTCGGCATTCAAGAGGTACTTCGGAAACCAATCTGTACCCAAATCTTTGCTTTATTGCTATAGATTATTAAGCAGTTCCAACTTATAGACACAAAGAATGACTTGGGATTCAAATTAAAACGAGTTTAAATAGGCTGCAAAAGCTTTCCTCAGCAGAGTGACTTCTGCATTAAAAAGCCAAATTAATGCATATCACCATTCAGGCAGAGGAACCACCATTTTCTACACTCTAAGCTGTAATGTCTACTCTTAAAAAATATAATAGAATTTACATAAAATATTAAGTGAATTGCATATTATATCACTGCACGTCGTACCTGTTTGATACATAAAAGTAAAAACTTGTTTAGCTTATTATCTTTTGTTAGTGCATTATCCATCAGATCATGCTCAATTGTGCTTAAAAGACAAAACTAATATTATCTAAGCCTTAAAATAGTCATGTATTCATTCATTCATTCAATAAATCAATTATTTGTCTATTTAAGCATTCATTCAACTACTTGCTGGACTCTGCTAGCCCCTGGTCGGCATTTATTAATTATCTCTTTTCCATCCATTTCCCTTTTCTTCCTTCCCAAAAATACTCTATATTTTCCAGTCAAGCAATTTTGTACATTTTCATTTCTAGACGTGGATCCTGATTAACTTAAGCTAATCAATATTACCATCACTCTGTCCACAATGATAGGCTCAGACTGAACTCGAAGGCCAAAATTCTCAGTAACGATATAAGAGCTATGGGTATCTCTATATCAAATGCCATAGCGTGTTCTTTCACAATCCTGGAATTTCCTAGAAATAAACAAGGGGAGGGAGAGAGAGAGAGAGAGAAACAAAAATACAGCAAACAAAACCGACTACCATATTAACAATTGTTATTAATAAAGGTTAATGTTTATCATTTACTTTTGTTGGTGTTTGTTTTTGAGATGGAGTCTTGCTCTGAAGCCCGGGCTGGAGTGCAGTGGTGCGATCTGTGCTGATGGCAACCTCTGCCTCCCGTGTTCAAGCCATTTCCTGCCTCAGCCTCCCGGGTGGCTGGGATTACATGCGCGTGCCACCATGCCAGGCTAATTTTTGTATTTTTAGTGGAGACGGGGTTTTGCCATGTTGGCCAGGCTGGTCTGGAACTCCTGACCTCAGGAGATGCACCCGCCTTGGCCTCCCAAAGTGCTGAGATTACACGAGTGAGCCGCTGTGCCTGGCCATTTTCATTTACTTTGTATTAGATATCGACTGAAATAATAAAGTTGTGTGATAGACAACACAGAATCTCAGTAGAATAATAAGCAGTTATGCTCAGATATCAGGGATGGTCCTGTAGGCAGCTTCTCTGTTTCTCACTTGGTGTACTCAGATATCTGGAGTTTGGCTAGCTGTCAGCTGATTAGAATGGCCTTGATTAGAATGGTTGGAGTGACTCACCTCTGTGTGTCTCTCATCCTCCTCCTGGGGCCGCTGGCTTAGCCCAGGCATGTCCTTCACATGGCAATAGAGAGGGAAAGAGTGAAGAAGCCCAAGAGCCCTTCTAACCCTCCTTTCGTGTGATGCCTGTTAAGATTCACTTGGCCCAAAGCAAACATGGCTGAACTCAGACTCAGAAAGGGAAGGCACTACAAAGTAGATGGCAAAGGGGATAGAACCACGAAGTGTTGAAGAATTGGGACCATTATTATCATCTGCAATATATTTAATTTTTACAACAGCTACAATACAAAAAAAATTATTTCTACAGTGACCTCAACTGCTCCTGTTTTTATTTCTCTATCAGAATCTTACAATTTATTTTCTCCTTTCTCTTTCATGGTTATCGTTCTGTACCCTTTAATTTAGCTACCGCCACATATAATCATTGTACTACTCCTTGGGGTCACCCGAGTGTATAGTTTGTGGGGAGAATGATACTTTCCTTGCCTGGAAGACCCCTTCCCCTGCAGGAAAATCAAGGTAAAATAGAGAAAAGGATGATATAATAGGATGAAAAGAAGTCTGCATTGTGGAATTATATTTTTTTAATCTTATAGCTTTTATTTAACATTTAGGAGTTTAGGAATGTGTTTGTATACTTCACTCCCCAATTTCTTCCAACGTACTGTGAAAGCCAACATCACTTTAGCTTGGAACACTATTTGGTAGATCATATTTGATAACATATTTGAGAGTCCCAGGCCAGCATTTTGATTCCCGTGTGATAAATAAAGGTAAACACATTTTTCTTCTCAACTCTCCCTCTCTGTGTAGATAGAAACATATAGGTTACTTTTTTTTTTCTAGCACGTGTACATGCCTCAGGCCTAAAAAGAATTTATCTCAATGAAAAAAGCTCTTTTACTTTTCTTCCATTTCAGAAACTATTACCAGGATACAATTATGAGCCATTCTTTTCATTAAAATACCAAACTTTGCCAATCTGTTTTGATTTTTAATTGTATCTTTTACAACATGATGCCAAAGTGCTTTCTTCTCTAGCATCGGCCAAGAAAGGAATGTAGAGACAGGTACATAAAAGGGTAGCCTGACTGTCTTGTCCATTTGGGAATTGTGTCTTGCCATCTGCTTTTAGATGTATTCTGTTTCCTGTTAAAAATCCAAGTACCCTCTAGCCACAGATTCCACACAGAGCTTCTAATAAGGTGAACTTTGCTTTAGGATTTCTCTGTTGTGGATGAAATATTCCCTTCCTGCTGAGGTCACCCTTCTTGCTCCAGGTGCTGATTTTTTGTGCTGCTCTTGATTTACTTATATTGATACTGGAGTCCTTGGTATGTGTTATATTGAAATATTACTAATGTATGAACTGTGACATTAAATTTCTAATCTAATCAATCAATGGCATATATATGCAGTAGATGCTTGGCTAGTAAAAAGATTAATTACCATGTGCAATGAAAACTAACTCTCTCTAAGGTGAAATACTGCATGTCTCTCACAGAAAGATGGAAGCCTGAACACTGTGTTAAGCTAATGACTACTTCTGCCATTCAACCATATGGATTTCCTTTAAGACAAACTGAAATGAAGATTAAAGGCATGTAAAATCAACTCTCTATTAAAGCAGTTAGGGCTTTTCTCCAGATTCAACAGAAAAATTATGCAATCTGTTGTGAAACCAGGCACTTGTCTCCCAGATGGTGCCCAGAATCTATCTAAGCAAACACTTCTTCCCTGTTCTGCGTAACAAACCGGGCATATTTTTTATTTTCTGTGCTTGATTATGCATCTGAAGACATTTACACGGGAAGGATCTTGTAGAGTTGTTGTGGATTTGGGTTGTAAAACTTCACAATATTGTGGTGTTATACATTTTTGAGAGCAAACCTGAAGTTATAAAGTAAAAGATGATGTCATTTTCTGAGATGTACTATGTCCCTGATTTTTTAGCTTTTCTTTTCCAAAAATATTCTGCATGCTACTATTCAGAAAGTAAGGCCATGAATCTCTCAGATTGTTGATAATCTCCTGTTAATTAATGTGGACATGATTGCTTTTTTGGAGGCCTATTGTGAAATAAATTATTGGTACTAGGGTACATGATTTTAATTATTATTGGGAGAATTTTGTACAGAAAGATTTTTATCATTTGAATGAATGCCTGAAACAGTTATAATTTTTTTCTAGATGTACAGCAAATATTCTTGTTTTATATATATGAAATCCTGATTGTTGGTGAACACTATTGGGCATAAAGATTAGGCTACATTCTCCTCGACATCTTTTCCACCTATTTTACCTGGGTCTCCTTGCTTTCTTCATATCCAGCATTCAATCTTGTCTTTCTTTGGCTTGACTGACTCCTTGCATCCTCATGCTCACCTCAGATTACACAAAGAGTTTCTCATTACTTAGAATTGAGTTAGGTGCATGTTATTTTCTTCTAAGGTCCCTGGAATTTACTGTTTCAGACATAGCACATTGTCTGCTGCAAAAAGTGAGTCTATAAAGAAGACAAATGAACTGTATTTAAACTTTATCTTCTATTTCTTCAGTCTTTAGCCAGCAAAATTTTGGTCCATGATAGGCACTCATATATTTTTGTTTGCTTGCTTGCTTGATTGGCTATATATCAATGAATAATGAATGAATACATGAATAAATTGAAGACATCAGCTTGATTGGCTATATGTCAATGAATAAGTAATGAATAAATGAATAAATTAATGACATCACTTGTCATTGATTTATTATATATAAAATATATTAAAAATATATAATACATAGTAAATATATATAAGAAATATATAAATATATAATATATAGTAAATATAAATATATATAAGAAATATATATATACACATATATATATTTCTGCTTTTGACATGTAAAGACCTTGGAAACATTGCTCCCACCCTTACAACAAGAAAACAAATAGCTGAACAAACTGAAAACCAATGACTTTTCCTAAATACTTCTGAGAATTGAGGTCACACAACAAATCACCACCCCAAAAACTGGGGAGGCAGGCTAATACAGAGAATATATACCAATTTACTTGAAGCAGAAATCACAAGAGCCTGGAACTGATAGAAACATTTAAATGTATTGCTGAAGGCTGACTATGGACTAGTTTAGAAGTTAAAACTCTGGAGGGGGCCAAGCAAAGGAAGGCCCCCACACTTTTGTAGGTTTTACCTCCAGGAGCCCCACCAAGTTTTCATGGTGAAAATTGGAGAAAAATCCCCTCAAGTTTGGTCAGGGTGAAGGTGAAAGTAACAATTATGAAATATGCCCAGATCTTCCTGTAAAACAAAGGCATACTCAGAAAGAGAGAAGACTTCATCAGAGCATTAGGTACATGAGGGAAGCAAAATACCCAAATCCAGCTTTCTGTACCGTCTATCTCCCTTAAGAGGGGAAAATGCTAAGAAGCACTTGCAAGGGCCACAGCCTATAAACACAGGATACTAAAAGACTAAGACCTAAATATAAAATTTTGGAATCCTCTCCTCCCTCCACACCTTACCACCACATCAACAGGAATCCTGTATAACAGTGGGATATAACTGCAGTACCTGCAAGGCTAGGACTCTAAGAAGGACTTTCTAAGGGAAACCCACAAATAACAAGGGAGACAAAATCAAGGATACAAGAGTAAATTTGAGCTTTTGACATCTGTAGATGCAGCAAAGAGTAAACATAGCTAACTCTTAACAAGATAAACTCTCACCCAAAGATCTATCTACCTCATTTCCTTTTACTATATAAATTATGTTCAGTTTTTGATAAAAATTACAAGACAGCTAAAAGGCAAGAAAAAAACAAAATCAGAAAAGAAAAAGTAAATATCAGGACTGGACTCAGATATGGCAAAGATTTTGTAATGGTCACGCCAATAAACAAAGACTGCTATTCTAAAGGATATAATTTAAAAAATATAAAATATGCAAGAAGTAATGAGTAATATAAGAGAAGTTATGAAACTTTTAGGAAAATATCAAAAGAAAATGTTAGACACAACAACAATTCCCAACCTGAAAAGGAAACGAAAGAGAAAGGAAAAAAAAAATAGGATAGAATATTGAAGAACGATGGGGTCATTTAAAAGGTTTAAGATACGCATCATGAGAATACCAGAAAGAGAAGAAAGAATAAATCCAGAGAAATGTTTGAAGTAATAATGGCTTAAAACTTTCTAAAATTAACGACAAAAAAAGCACCCATAAATCCAGGAAGTTCACAGAATACTAATCAGGATAAATACCAACAAAATCTACAGTTAGGTGTATTATATTCAAACTGCAGAAAACAAAAGACAAAGAAAAAATCCTGGAAAGAGCCAGAGGGTATAAAATGCATGAACTATACAGGAACAAGTATAAGGATCAATCAGACTTCTTGTCAGCCATGAAAGCAAGAAGAGAATAGAATAAAATATTTAAAATGCTTAAAAGACCTAGGATTTTGTATCCAGTGAAATTATCCTTCAAGAGTATAGGAGAAATGAAGACTTCCATAGATAAACACAAAATAAAGGAATTTCATCCATAAAAGTTTCCTTGCAAAGAATATTAAAAGAAGTTTTTCAGAGAAAATGAAATTCTTACAGGTCAGAAACTTGGTTCTGTAGGAAAAAAGGAAGAGTGTCAGAGAAGGTATAAATGAAGATAAAATACTATCTTTATATTTCTTATTCCTGAATCTGATCTAGTAGATAACTGTTAAAAGTACTAATAGTAACAACATATCATGTGATTATTAAAAAGGTATAAGAAAAATAATTAGCAGCAATATCATAAGTAATTAGAAGGAAGAATTGAGAATAGTCTGTTTTAAATTACCTATACTACCTTGAAGTGGTGTAGTGCATTTGAAAGTGGACTTGCATTAGTGGTAAATGTATATTGGAAATGCTAGGACAAACACTAATATTTTTTTAAATTATGGTTCCCCTTCTAAGAAATGAGAGAAAAATAGAATCATATAACATGCTCATTTAAAAGCAGAGAAGGCAAAAAAATGGTGAAGATTTTAAAACAGAAAGAACAAGTGTAGCAAACAGAGAAAACTTATAAACAAGACAGATGTTCATTGAACTATACCAATGATCACTTTAAATGTGAATAGTCTAACTTTGCCAATTAAAAGACAGAGACTGTCAGAGTGGAAGAAAAACAACCAATTACATACTGTTTATGAGTTTATAGGTAAGTTACAAGGTAAGTTTACAGACTTTACATGTAAAAATGCAGGTTAAAAGTGAAGGGTGAACTCTCATTCATTGCTAGTTGGAATGCAAAATGGTACAGCCACTCCTAGTTTGACAGTTTCTTACAAAACTAAACATATTCATATTATATAATCTGATTCAACAATTGTGCTCCTTGGTATTTACTCAAATGAGTTGAAAACTTATGTCCACACAAAAACCTTCTTATGAATGTTTATAGCAACTTTATTCATAATTGCCAAACCTGGAATCAACCAAGATGCCCTTCCAAAGCTGACTGGATAAGCAAACTGTGGCATGTTCATACAGGGCAATATTATTCATTACAAGGTTCTGTCATGTTTTCTCTGGCTTGGTAGTTTATTTCTTGGTAGAAATATTGCTTAGTGTGAAAATGCATATTGCTTAAATACATATTGCTTAGTGAAAAGAGCCAATCTAAATAGATTACATATCACATTATCCTGACTATATAACATTCTGGAAAAGACAACACTACAGAGGCAACAAAAAAGTTAGTGGTTGCTAGATATTCTAGTGGAGGTGGGGAGGAAAGAATAAGTGGAGCACAGGGCATTTGGGGGGGCAATAAAACTATATAAAATTAAAATTAATATAAATATATTAATAATTATGTATTTGTCAAACCCATAGAAATGTACAACACAAAAAGTAAAGCTTAATGTAAACCATGGACCATAATATAAGAAGAATGCATCAATATTGGTTCATTAATTATAATGAGTATACTGCACTAATGAAAGTTGCTCGTGAGGGGTAATTGTGTGAGAGTGGAGGGAGCAGATGGAATGCATACGTAGAACTCTATATTATCTGTTAGATTATTCTGTAAATCTAACACTGTGGTAAAAAATAGTGTATTCATTATTAAAATAATACATACAAGATGCCGACATTTCAATTGTAGAGCAGTTTCAAAAAGCAAAAGGATTTTAGTCACAATTTTGCTTTTCCACCTCTGTTAGTCCTTAAATACAAATGGATTATCTATAGAACTGGCAAATCCGCAACACAATGAGACCCTTAATGTTTTTATCCCATATTTAAATGGTGATGGGGTTGCATTAAAGGAAGAAAACATATATTAATGCTTAAAAATTATATTACAATGTTTGTAAAGATACTAAAAGGAAATATTTGTCTGCAATTCAAATTTTAACATCAATGAATAAATAGTCCTTTGTATTACAGCTATTCATTTGATATATATTTTTTCTTTAGCAATAATTTTTTTAGTGACTTGAGTAATGGAATGACATATTAGCTATGATCCCTGGACAAGGAGTTCATAGTCAAGGTGAAATAACATATATATATATATATATATATATATATATATATATGTGTGTGTGTGTGTGTGTGTGTGTGGGTGGGTGTGGGTGTGGGTGTGGGTGTAATCTATTAATCTGTTTGTATCTTTATATGTAAAGTGAGTATCTTATACATAATATAAAGTTGTGTATTGTTTTCCATCCATTCTGCTAGTCATTGTCTCTTAATTGGCAATTTTAGACTATTCACATTTCAAGTGATCATTGTATAGTTGGATTAATATCTATTATCTTTGTAAGCACTCTCTGTACTTGTTCTGTTTCTTCTTTTCTAATTTTCCCCTTTTTCCGCCTTTCGTGGTTTTAAATAAGTATCTTATATGATTCGATTTTTCTAGTATATACATAATATTTGGCACATTATGGAGTAGAAAGGAGACTTTCTGTGCTTTACAAAAAATGAAGTAAGAGAAATTAGTGTAAACTATATGGCTTGAACAGGCTAATTCGCCAGAAAAACTGTAGTTATACTACAGACAACTGCTCTGGATGATTCTGTCACTATCTTATGTCTGTAGGGAAATATTTGTGGGATAAGACTGACAAGAACTGACATTAACCAAGACATCAACATATAAAAATGCTCAATATGTCTTACCATAGCAAGTATATCTGTATCATATGCTCAGAAGAAGAAGTGTAAATGTAAGTGTCTGCAAGAAATGAGAAAAGAAAGTTGAAAGCAAACAGTCCTTCAAATGCCCCATGAAAAAGAATGGATTTTAGTGTAAGAACAACACCTAGGACACCAGAAAGTCTGAATATCAAATACACATGCTACATGTCTCACTTGGGATCACTGATCCTAAGAATACTACTATGAGTTCTGGCTTCTCTAATGCAGAAGGGAGAAGGACCTGCTTAGTGGCAGAACATCCCATTAGGAATCTACTGTCATTTAATTAGGATAGGTAACCATTGAGAAATAATGATTTAATTAGAATAGGTGATGGTAGAGAGGAGGAAAATAAGAAAGTTATCTCTAAGATGTCTGAAGTAAAATGAAATGGATTTAGCTACTTTTTGAGTCTTTACCTTCATGTCCAAAGTTAGTCCTTACTCTTCACTTGTGTAAATTTGGTGATTTTGCATACAGTTTACAGTTTTGTGTCTGTAATGGCATGACAGTGGCATGTATATTTTAACCAGTATTATTCCTTCTTGAGAAGCATTATTCCTTCTCTAACAATGGATCTATCGTTTAAACTTCAGTAGCCACTGAAATCAAAACATGTTCAATTTAATAATCTTTCTGATAGAATAATTTGCAACTGAGAAACCTTAAAAATTAATGAGGGAAAAAGTTTAGGAAACCAAGTTTTACGAGAAGCTATTAAAACACTTACAAATATGATTTTATTATTTAGTATTATATTGCTAATTTTTGTTTTAGTAAAGATGATATCTGACATTTTATGTGTCTTAATGCGTAGCGGCTATTATCCTTAAATCTAAATTTTATTTAGCATACCTATGTAACAAGTTCTTGGGATTTCATGCTAGATAAAAATTTTTGTTACCATAATACCTTACCTATTATTTAGATACTTATTTCAGAGCTGACTTCAAGTACAATCTTTTTCCTTAATATTTTATAGTAGTTTTTTGGAAGGAGCATGAGTAGTTATGTTCCTTTGTTTTACCTTTTCTTT
The DNA here is from genome assembly GCF_029281585.2 of Gorilla gorilla gorilla. Taxonomy (NCBI): domain Eukaryota; kingdom Metazoa; phylum Chordata; class Mammalia; order Primates; family Hominidae; genus Gorilla; species Gorilla gorilla. The sequence goes on from NC_073242.2 coordinate 89,610,334, forward strand.
CTTTTTCATAGCAGAGAGGTCTCTTTAAAGGGAAAAATACGTTTTATTTGACAGCTTTACATGAATGCATTTCCAAAGCCCTTGTGATAGAGGCAACCATTTCATTTTATCTAAGAATTCATTAAATCTAGGACTTTGTGGTTTCAGATTCTCTAGGTTCACTTTGAGCCTTTATTATGGCATGTGTCAAGTATTCAGATCTGATTAGAAGAACTCGATTCTTTAATCAAGATTTTAATTTAAGTCTGGAGACATATTAAACACATAAGTTTAAGTTCTTGATTCTTATTAGAGAATAACTCATTCTTCCAGACAAACAACATTTTTATTATATTCCCACTGGACTTGAGAATTAAAAATATATTCAGTAATTTTTCTGTAATTCATCAAGCTTCATCCATAAAAGGCCAGATAACTATTTTTAGTCCTTGTGAACCATATGGTTTCTGTCACAAATACTCAACTGCGCCTTTATAGCAGAAAGCAACAATAGGCAATGCAATAAACCTTTATTTACAAAACCAGATGAGTTGCAGGATTTGGCCCACAGGTTTTAGTTTGCTAGTCCCTGACTGAATGGTATGCATAGTATATAATGTAGTACATGAAACTATACCATAAAAGTACTAAAATTTAGTTTTACACACAGGCTTTAGGTTAATGTGGTGTCAATGCCTCAGTTTCTCTCTACTGCTGACTATAAGATATCTTCACTAAAACAACATGGAACATATCCTTCCTGGTGAACACTTTCATCGACAAAAAGAAAAAAGAGACTGAGAGAGCCAGATGCATCAAACAATGTAAATCCATGAAATCCATCAGCCAAAGGAAATCAGTGTTAAGAAAAACAAATTCTTAGAGTACATTTAACTTGCTTTTTTTTTTTTTTTTTTTTTTTAGACGGAGCCTCACTCTGTTACCCAAACTAGAGTGGAGTGGAGTGGTGTGATCTTGGCTCACTGCAACCTCCACCTCCTGGGTTCACACCATTCTCCTGCCTCAGCCTCCCAAGCAGCTGGGATTACAGGCTCGCTCCACCACGTTTGACTAATTTTTGTATTTTTAGTAGAGACAGGGTTTCATCATGTTGACCAGCCTAGTCTTGAATTCCTGACCTCAGGTGATCTGCACACCTCGGCCTCTCAAAGTGCTGGGATTAGAGGCGTGAGCTGCCATGCCCAGCCCCATTTAACTTGTAAATAAGTATTATTATAAACTCCACAATTTGGCTCTGAACTTTTTTGTCACCAAGGCAAAAAAAGAAAAACCTGGTAAATTGTGAAGTTTTTATTGCCAAAAAATTTTGTTTTAAGTCATTTTTAATTAGATATTTCTGGGTTTCTGTTGAAAATACTTTCTCAAATAAAGAGAAAGTATAACATAGTATATTACTGAAATTTCCAGAGCGAATAAAATGATAAGTCAGAGATTTTCCTTTTAATGTTTTTTTACAATGTAGGCTTTATTAAGCCCAAAATATAATGTTCCAGTATTTCAATAATTAAATAACAAATGATAAATTAATATCTATTAAATTACATTTTATCGAAGCTATTCTATTGTTCGTGTGTGGTGGCTCCCGGATCATTTATGGGATACAGAATGTTGCCAACTGATGCTCTGGCTTGAGCTAAGAATAGAGGATAATTTGAATATAAAATTCAAACATGGCCAGGCGCGGTGGCTCACGCCTGTAATCTCAGCACTTCAGTAGGCCGAGGTGGGCGGATTATGTCAAGTCAGGAGTTCGAGACCAGCCTGGCTAACGTGGTGAAACCCCGTCTCTACTAAAAATATAAAAATTAGCTGGGTGCAGTGGCTAAAAATACAAAATACAAAAAAAAAAAATACAAAAATACAAAAGCTACTCAGGAGGCTGAGGCAGGAGAATTGCTTGAACCTGGGAGGCGGAGATTGTAGTGAGCCGAGATCATGCCACTGCACTCCAGCCTGGGCAACAGAGTGAGACTCCGTCTCAAACAGCAACAACAACAACAAGAAAAACAACAACAAACATAAGGGGATGTTTTAATGGAGCCATAGTCATCCTTATAATGGTAGTAGAAAGCATATTACTGGATTAAATCCTTAGCATGAAAGCATAGCAGAAGAGAAAGGGGTGGTGAGAAACTTAACATGTTGTCATTGTATGTCATGAAAGAGACTGAAGTAATTAAAAGAAGTTTTGAAATACTTCAATAGAAAAATAAATAGTTCCCTCAGAACTACAGATCCTCAATACCAGATTGCATTTTGTCAAAAAGAAATCAATTGTTTAAACATGCTGAAAATAATTTGAAGTACTGATGCAAAATATCATTGACTAGAATTACATTTTATTTATTGCATTGATTCAATTAAGATGCTATACATTCGGAATATTGCTGATAGGATTTGTAAATTATTAGGCTATTCAACCATTCTGGTCAAAGAGGCTTAGGGGAGGAAAGAGATTTATAATTTCATGGTTCAATGACATAATGAGCACTATTAACTTAATTAGTTATTATTAAAATAACACTTTATGCTGGAAACAGTAGAGCTCCTTTGGGGGCACGGGACTCTTCAACTTTACCTAAAATGTTTTCATAAATTAAATATTTCACAATCTTTAAGTTAAGAATTCATGCAAGCTTCTCTCTTAAGCGTGATTGAACTTTAAAAAATATTGCCTTTAGAATATTGTTCTAAAAAGATATAAAACTAAATCACATAGAGATGGCTGTATAAAAATGAATGCATTAAAAAAGTGTTTGAGACACATTTCACTTATCTCTGAATACTAAGTAAAAAAGAAGTGAGGTGGTTTGACATTCCTATTTGACTTACATAAATGTCTTTTTAAAGAGGCAAATATGCCCTCCCTAGGAGGCACAGCCAAATGCTAGGTGGAGCAGCTTGTCATGGAATATGATAACTTGGTGAGGGGTGCATGACCTAAAACCTTCAAATATTTAAGCTAATGATGAATGGTGTAAAATTCACAAGTGAACGAAGTAAGAAACAGAATAAATAATAGTTAAGTTTCCTTTTTAACTTGAGAATGTTTTGCTATATCCTTTTTTTGCTATATCCCTTGACATATATAAATTGAACACATGCTGTGTATTTTGTAACTCCCAGAAATACAATTCAAGACCGATATGATCTATTTAAGGCCGACAAATCTATATAACTTGCTTAAAATCAAGAAAGGTATTGTGATGCAAATTAAGCTCCTTCAGTATTGCCTTGGCCAGTCATAGAGCTGATCTAATTGTCTCTCTGTATTTTGGGGAATAGTAAATGATGAAGGGCATGTTTCAAGAGTGATGGACAATAGTTTGTCTTTTTTGCTAAGGTCCTACAATAACGTGAGAATGTTCATTATCACAGATAAGCAGCTATAAACTTCCCTTTATTATGATGAGATTAATTAAATTTTATTTTGAACCTTAAAGCCCTCAGAGACTCAGGATTCATGTGGCTCCATAAACATGGCCCAATCTATTGTCAAACCAGAATGGTAGAACTGAAAGCATCTCCCATATAGAAACATATGGACTTCCAAACTTGTTCACTTGCTATGGAAGCAAGATATGATTCTGACATTTGCAAAAGTAAAAGAAAACTGAATGATTATTCTTAAAACCTGTTTTCCTCTTCTTTCCATCTTTTATTTACATCTTTTTCATCCTTTAATTCTACTGGCCACATCAGAGATATTATAGATCTATCATCCTTTATTGTGTATATTTCATCAAAGAGACATTGCCACAGAGTCTGCCGATTTCACATATAAAATGCAAAGTCCTTTCAGGCAAAAATATAAGAATAATTCAGTGAAATTTATGAAGTTTTTATGTCTCTAATATTATATAAAATGTTACATATTTTAAGATACATTTTCCTAAAATAATATGTTGCACATTGCATTTCTATAGCAAGACACATTAATTGCCTGGAAGTTGAAGTACAATTGTCCAAGAGACATAGCTTTTATTGCTCAGAAAAATAAACAATTACAGGGAGGCTATTTACTTAAGACCATGTTCATGAATAATATGGCAGGAAATTGTCTAAAAGCATTAGACTGTTTAATAATACTTTTTATTTTATTTGTGTCTTAAATATTTAAATTGAATTGCTTTAGTATGATATTGCTTTGTATTTTATTAAACATATGTAAAATGCGGTGGTTTTCTTTGTTCCAAAATTCATAATTTTTCATCTGCTCTCCACTTATGAGGGAAAAAAACTCCACACTGATTGTACTGCAGCTTTTCAAGAAAAAAAATGAAAAATACTATTTCTCTATAGTTTTAGTTTTCTAAAAATTTCTTCTTTTAAGATATGCAGCTGAAATCATAAGGCCATATGAATATTTGGCAATATTCATATTGCCAAATCATAAGCCTGCTTAATATGATCACAAGTAGATAAACTTGACTTCAAAGAATAATTATTTAGCAAAACTGTCTCTTTTTTGTAAGCATGTTGGTAATTGTCTCATACACTCTCTTTACATGAATAAATCTAAAAAACTGATTTTTCCTCTTTGTAATTATTTTTCTCAAATTTTCTAACATATTATTACTATAATAAATAGGTAGAAAGCAACAAACAATTGCAAAAAAAGCAGAATGATAAACTCAGATTTAAGAATCAAAGAAGAATTTTATTGAATTCATGTATATAGCATGCCTAATGCATCCCCCATAGTTTATACTGTGAATAAGGTACTTAAAGAATATCACCAAAAACGTAATGGCTATTTTCAAAAACTATGGGACGGAACAAAGATATTTCAATATTTATAGCTATTCATAAATATTAAGTAGAGTAACAGAATTTCCTATTAAATAGTAGCTTTTGAGCTGTGTGCATGAAATCTTAATTTCCGAATGCCATTCCAAACTCTTGCAAATGCTGCAGTTTTTCTTGCTAACCTATCACATGAAACTATAATTTAGACTGCAATCCCAGTTGACAGAGGTTTTCTTTCTTTACTTTCTTCAGAACCAAGAAGTGTGGGGATAGAAAAGTTGTATACCAATGTGTTTGATATCCAAAGATTCTTGTGATTAATATGATGTCATTAAAAGACCACACCTGCTAATAGTTGTGAGAAACTTACTTCAAGTCATTCATACATTGTTTATCCCATATATCCCAAACACACACACACACACACACACACACACACACACACACACACACACACACACACAGAGACACTTCCATTATTTAATAATAAGAATACTATGAAACTTTCAGTCTTTGCTTTTAAAAGCAAAGGTAAAACCCGCAATTATTTTTGCACCAATCTAATGTTGTTTTCCTAAGTTCTGGGTTTCGGATTTAATTTGGTATTATCAGTACCATCTTTCTACTAATAGTTTCCAAAATTCTGTAATCATGAAACTTAACTATAAGTAAACATTTGGAGATGTAATCCCCATACTTTTTGTGTCACTGTGATTAGTATGGCTGTATTCATCAGAATAAATAAATAATGTTAGGTTAAGCAATGTGTACATTGATATTGTTCTCTTTGAAGGTCAGCTATATAGGGCTTGTATTGTGGTTCTGTGAACAAATTGCTGAAACCTCCTCCATGTATTTTGTGTAATTATCCAAGAAAGCCTTATGATCTAAGGTATTTGCTAAATTTCCCTTATTCCAGACAATAACAACAAAAAAACGGGGAAACTGCATTCAAGGAGCATTCTGTGAAACCTCAGAGAATACTTCTGCTTACCTCACTACCCAGTTGTCAGTCACATGGTCAAATGCAAATACAGAACGATGGGAAAGAGTATTTTCACTGGCCACATCACTGACCACATTATAATTTAAATTAAAATTTAAATTATATTCTGAAGAAGAGTGTGGAATTGAAATTTAGGGACAAAATCAGCAGTTTATAAAATAATAAATCATAGTTTTATGTATATACAATGAGAAGAATAAACTATTGTGCTAGCATATATGAAACACAAATATATGTAATTTACAAAGCATAGAAGAGAAATACGTAAACAAAATAGAACTTCATCCTGCCTTGCCCTATCCAACACAGTGAACAAACCAGATTTGGGATGTTGTATTATAACAGTGTAGAATAAATTAGGATTGAGGTTAATTACTCCTGCATAATGGTATTATTTAAAGTGGTTGTTATATAACAGATTGGGATTTTCTGCACCATATTCTTTGGTTGAATTAATTTATTATATTTCAATGATAACTGCTCAGCTCTATCCTTTCTAATTTCGGAGGTGTTTAACTGAAGATGCAGAAAATTTCAATTGAGGAATGCTATTCACAATTATACCCACAGCTGATGAGAAGTAACATCAGAAATCTGCCATCTGTTTCCTCCTTCAATATTTAAGAATTTCACTTTTTAAGTTGTTTTGATTTGAGAAATAACATGTATAACTATCGTTAATATTTGAATGTCATACAGGTGAACACACTGTTACTTACAACTTGATTTCACTCTGCCATCATTCTACTACCTCCAGACAATTAGAAGCTAGGAGAAATGTACAGGATTAGTGTTCACCAAAACATTTTATTGAGACAACCTGCATTTAAAGAAAATATTATGAAATTCTCATTGTGCCAAAATTTTTAATAATATTGCATATTTCATAAAACAAAACTCTATAAGAGAATAAATAAGATTTAGGATTTTTGTGTATTTTAGGATAACCAATGCTATGAATTATCCTGAATGAAAACCCTGGGATTAATCTATAGCTATTCCATGTTTAATTTGGTTATTTGGGTAATATTTTAAATAAATGTCATAATGGCATTCTCTTATTTTATTTATTTATTCTCTTATTACTGTTTATTCTCTTATTACTGTTTTACTCTGAGCTCTGTAACATTAGGGAAATGCAGATGCCAGTAATCTTAAATATTTGTGCCTTCATGTTTTTGGTGAAATGAATGTGATATTTATCATACTCATTTAGGGACATGACTACATATATCCCAAGCTGTCCTTTGATAGAAATAAACTGAAAAGTTGGAAAAAAACTTTAACATTTCAATTCCTACTAGAGACCCATTTCACCTCTTACATTCATGGATTATATTTCTACTGCTAAAAATAACAGTAATGATAGAAATATGTATTTAACATTTCCTATGTGCCACATGTTTTAATAATTTCATTTAATACTCAAAAAATTTCCATATGTCTTCAATTTATGTAGGCCCACTTTTCAGACATGAAATTGCTAGCTCAAATGTTATAGACTTTGATAGAAGGTTTTAACATACTGATGTAGCCCAACTCACACATTTCAGAGACAGAAATAATAACCTCTACCTGTAGCAATAAGCATGTAAAGTTTTAAAAACAATTTAATTTAAAAAGTAAAAAAGCGAAAGTAGTTTCATAATTTACAAAGTGAAAAGTGGTTTCAAGGTCATCCTAAAATAATATAATTTATTAATTCTGATGTGCATGTGTGTGAGAGAGAGAGACAGCCAGCCATCGTACATGATTGTGCCATATATAAATGTCATTTATCCTATGAATTCTAGTAAAATACATATGCTTTTTGAAATCTGATTTAAGTAGCAGCTTGGGGACCACATTTAAAGAGTTCTAAAACCTTAATAGAAAGATATGACACATAATAAGATATTCAGTAATGGAATTACTGGGATTAATGGTAGAAATGTTAGTGTTTTCTTAGATAATACTTACAATAACAAAAAAATTATATCACCAATATTCTTACCACCTAGAAAGACCTACCTTTACTGCTCTTTAAAGTTTTTTAATGGAATATTAGTATAAATAGAAACATAAACTAAATGTATACTTATTATGAGATTTGTTAAATTTAAACATTTGACCATTTTCCACTTAGTAAACACTAATAATTTTCATGCCATTAAATAATTTTTGGAAACCATTATCTTCAAGGATGGTAATATTACATAAAATTGAAGTAACAATTTATATAAAGTCTATATATTAATCTCTACATTTAAAATCATTCCAAAATTAATACTTTAAAATTTTATAAATATAATTATATGTGTGCATATAAATTTATTTTATTAATATCAATTTGTGAAATCACTTGATCATAAGGTATACTTATTCTTAAGTTAAAAAAATAGAGCAAATTAATACATCTAAAAGAGAGTGAAATGTGTACATATATTTTTGCTATCTTTTTAGCTGTATCTACCTTCATCTTTAAATAATTGTTGAAAGTTTTTTAGCTTCTTAGTCATTCTGTGTGTCTGCATAGTCTTTTGTATTTTATAGATATCTAGCTTTCTCCTGTAACAATAGACTTCGTCTACCTAGATGGAATATAGTCGGAATATTCCTAAGTCACATACTCATTTCTCTGACACAGAAGATGAGAAATGCTCTCAGTGTCCATCACCAAAGTCCTGGAAAAATATTTGAACTGGCCATGCTTAAATCATGTTTCCATTTGTGATCCAAGCATTATAATCAGGACAAAGTGAACAGTAATGGATTCAGAGTAAGGAAATGTGCCAAATTCTGTGGTCAAAGGGTCAGGATCTATTGCCAAAAGGGTTATAGGCTTGATGTAGAAGCTGAGAACAGAGTGATGTCATTTAATCATTCTATTATCTTCAGTTTTGCAATTTTTAAATTAATAATAATTGTACATGTTCATACCTATAATGTATGGTGATCAGATCAGGATAATCAGCATATACATCATCTCAAACATTCATTATTTCTTTGTGTTGGGAACATTTTAATAACCTTCTTCTAGCTATTTGAAAATATACAATATATTATTATTGACTGTAGACATCCTACAGTGGTATAGAATACTAGAAATCACTCTTCCTATCTAGCTATAATTGTGTAACCTTTAACAAATCTTTCCCTATCTCTCCATTCCCTTTACCTTCCCAGCCTCTAGTGGTTGGTTATTTGCTTTGCGTAATTCAAAATCAAATACGATAAATTACCAGCATGATGGTAAAATCAAAGGTCCTTTTTGTAGGGTAAATATTCCTAAAATAAGAGAACAATCAGAAGGGGCAGAAAATTAATTACAATACTTAAACATAACCTCAAATTCTGTATTTATTACTTGACTCATGTAAAATCCATAGGCTGTGTTTTTGTGATCCTATCCATAGGAACATGTTTTTATGATCTACCTAAAATAATTAATTTAATCACTGTAGTTTTTGAAAATAAAGGCAGATGAACAGCAACAACAACAACTTAGCATGTAAAATTCACTCCCACCTTAGGTAGTGATAAATACACTTAATGTCAGTGAGTCAGGGGTACAGGGAGACCAACAGAGAAGCTACGTTTTTCCAGATGTTAAAGATTTGTAAACAGGTTACAGGAGCAGCACATCCTGCTCCGAATTAGCTTTGCCAACCAGATTGCTAAAGCTAACGGAAAAGAAAAATAGAATGCCTAAGCAACCCCAGAGACTTTCCAATGAGAGGATTGTGAAGGATGTTTGCTGGTACAGATCGCTACATGGGATAAACCTGGTTTTATGTTTCTATTTACATATTATTTGTAATTCAACTATGGCATAATTAAGGAGGCTCAATACAAGGTTGTATGAAAACACCAATTGCATAAACAATAAGTATTGGGCTTTTGAGGATTGTTACAAAGTTTACTTAAAATGCTGTCACAGTTCTTGTCTTGATTTTATTCATGCCTACTTTCCATTTTAATGATTGATTTATTATTTCTCATAAATTTAAATGAAGCTAGTTTTGGCAGTAATACTCTTTTATTCCATTATTATTTCTCATGAAAAAAGTTGGGGGTTTAAGATATTGCAGTTAGTGATTTTTTTTTTTTCAAACAAGGGAGCAGATTAAACAAAATCTCTATCACAGGAGGTTAGAAATTATTTGTTTTTTTGCATGCAAATTAGAATGGCATCATGTCAAATTGATAAGTTACATTCTGTAGGAGTCCAAAAAGACAAAATTTAAATATTTAGTATTTCAAACATTAAAATAACTGTACAATGGAATTAGAACTAAGCCATTACATAAATATAAAAAATAAATTGTGAACAAATATGAAGTTATTTATTGACCATTCTAAAGTGACTATGTTATTAAAAAGAGTCTCTGTACCTGGGGAAAGGAGGGTTGCTTTTAAGTCACAGAATTTTGCAAATATTTGAAGTATTGAAAAATATAGCATTAAACAAACAAAAGATAAGAGAAATCTCAATGTAATACGATAAGGGACAAAGGAGGTGCTGGGAGATTATTTTCTAGTTGATTGTGAATAGTAAGTGAATAGGAAGTCTAAAGCTATTGACTAAGAGGAGGATGAAAGAAATCTATCTCTCGGTTTCAATGATTTTTCTTTCTTCCTTATTTTATCCTTCTCTTTTTTATATTTTTTCCGTCTTATTTTTGTCTTCAGTTTACTCTTTTAGCTTTTTCCTCTATTGTATCTCCTTTTCCCCAAATATAACAATCAGTATAGTAACTGTGAAATATCCAAGCATGTGTGTGTACATGTGGGTGTGCATGTGTGTGCGTGTGTCTCTCTCTATATATACACACAAAAAATATACACACAAAATATACACACAAAATAAGCTATGGAGTAGTGTTTGGGGTTTGGTTGGGGTGCACAGGGGATAGCATGTAAATGTAAAGTATTTACTATACAGTAATATTAAACATGACAAGATGGTCATGCTGCCTCTTGGCTCTACTTTGTAAAAATCCGATTTTATTTACTCAGTAGATTAACCCCTAGAACAGGAAAATGTAACCTTTTTGTACCCTGGACCCCATGAGTAGTCTGATGAAGTACAAAGACACCCTCTCAGAATTATTTTTAAATGCATAAAATAAAAAGCATAGGATTACAAAGGGAAACAATTATGTCAAAACATAGTGATCAAAATACTAAAAATGCAATTTATCAATGTGGTCATCTATGTGCTTTTTAATTAAAATATTAACAACCTGGTGTAGTTTTATTATAATAACAATCATACTTTCAAGATAGCGATGAGATTAATAATACAGATATCTACACAAGTATAATTTGAGAAAATACACATATTAAAATATCTGTGGTTTTTATTAGTGACAAAGTCATATAAGTCTTGCTTGATTAAACAGTAGCTTAATCATATGTTTGCAAAAATTTGTATTTGAAGAAAATGCAAGTTTCAGTTTAATGTTAATTAAAATAAAGATGCAATTTTGTTTTATTTTCCATATTCAGTCAAAGATCGCCTCAATTCTATTCATAGATCCCATATTAACAACGCTTGCTGCAGATGCCAGAAACCATATTGTTTCATATTTGACTTTATACCATCAATTTCTGTAAGTAAGACGTTTCCAACTTTATGAACCAGCAAATTACCAATAGGAATTATTTTTAATATTGTTTCAAAAATACAAATTTTAGGGCCTAACCCCAAACAGAGCTCTGGCCAGAGAATTACCATGCTACTTGCCATGGGAACTATTAAAGAGAAGCAGTTTCTCAGAATCCTTGAATTTCTCAGAATCCAGGAAACTTTTTCTAATCTAGTTCATAACACTCATGACAACAACAATGACAAAATTAGTTAAACAAACACACACATAGATAGAAGAAATAATCTCTCTTCCAAGTAAGTTTTGGCAAATTGTCAGATAACTGGTTTATGAGTGTGTGTGTGTATGTGTGTGAGAGAGAGAGAGATTACAAAAACCTGAGCAATATAGAAAAATAGTATACACAGTATATTATACTATACACAGTATCTCAGCAAAGTATACAAAGTTAGAATGTAATCTGCAGAAGATACACTTGACTTATCTAACTTTAACTCTCTACATGATAGGCACATTACTTATTCCAAGGCTCATCTTGGAGGGGACAAAAAGATGGCGCACATTCAGAACCTACCATGGTATCCAGCAGACTGGGCAATCAAATCATGGTTGTGGTTATTACAATAATGATGATGATTATTATTACTATTTCTGCTGTAGTATTAAATTTACTTCACTTATATTCTCCATCGCTTTTCATATTCATCCTATTTGTAGCGTGTCTTTGTTAACATATCAAGCATCTGTTTCTTTCTACAGATTTTGTCTATTTTATTATTTTATAATTAATTTAGGAGACATTATCAATATGTGCAATAATAAGAGGTGTTAGGATTACAGATGTATACTCTGATGAAAATAAAAACCTCTAATTTTCTTCTCCTGTCACCAGTAAGGAACTGCTTCAGTCAGATGTGGGAGGTTTAAGAAGAACATTATGATTCTTACCCAAGAGTTTGTGGGGGAGAAGATATTCAAGAAATAAAAGAACTATTCTTCAGAGATAATTCTGGATGGTATAAAATATGGAAAAAGTAAAATACTTCATTTATCTTCACATGTTTGGGATAAGGGAACATCTCTTGGTTTACTGTTTTCTCTAAACAATGGTAGTTCCAACTGGCAAAAAAAATGGATAAAATCAAAACAGAAATTCATAACTAAAGTAACTCTGAAATTCACTGGATTTCAATCAAGCAAAAGAACAAGACACCCGAATAAAAAGTAAAAGCCATTTTAAGAAGAAGCTGAATAGTTTAAGGTGGAACAAGGACACTTATGCTTTCTCTTCCCCTGATTACAAGTAAAAAAAAATGTAAAGACACTTATTGGAAAACAAACAAACAAACAAACAAACAAACAAAAGACACTTATTGGAGGATTCTGAAAATTAAATAAGAGCAAGTAATTAAGATAGGAGAATCAAAATTCAAGAAATGGTTCATAAGGCAATATGCAGCTAGTTTTTTTTTCTCCTGGATTTCTTGGGAGACTCAGACTGTAAGGCGGTCCAAGTCACAAATGGGTGCATAAAGATAATATTGCTCTCAGACAGAAAATAGCTAGAGAACTTGGAAAAGGGTTCTGTGCAATAATCTCATTTGATTCTTCTGGTCTTTCCCAAGGTGAGCCTCAGCTACAAAACTGCACCCTTGTTTCAGCAGTGATGGTGGCAATGTAGTATAGTGATGGTATGATGACCTCATAGGCTCTTTTTTTCTTGCCACATTGCCCAGTGCAGACCCAGTTATGGGAAGTGTGCAACAGTGCAGAGAAGCTAAGCCCCTTACTTTCTAGCGAGAGTGCCAGGAAAAATAAAAAGCCCAGGGAACCCACATATGTATGGCAGATCATGACTAGAGTGGAGCTAAAGGAAGAAATTCTTTGAAATTATATACAAAGTCCCAGGCTCACTTCCAAGCTGTACACCTGTGAAACTGACTGAATTTAAAATGGCAAAGACTTTCAGAAGTGGTCATTAAAATAGACCACCATTAGTGTCCCGTACTGGCCCCTGGGTGGTGAACATAAGAAGTAGACCAGAATAGCAACACAAAGCCTTTGAAAACTAAACTGATGTTGAAACCACGATCCACAGGATGTGGGTCAGAACTTGCAGTATAGACCTTTCTGGGTTTATTGTCCCCTAAAACAAATAAAAAATTTAAATAAAATTAGCACTCTCCAGAAGATTTTAGCAACACACAGTTTCATAATGCAGTGTTAAAATGTCCAGGATATAATCCAAACTTACTTGACATACAGAAACTAGGAAAATATAAATAAACCTTATCAATTAGTTCATTTTGAAATTTTCAATAAATGGAAAGGTTCTTTCCATGTATAAATATGTCTATATATAAAACATACATATATATATGTTTGTAACATATGCATACATACATTATAAATTATATATAGTGCTTATATAATATTATGTACATTGTTCCCAAATTAACCCATTTAAAAATTAGATGTATATTCCTTAAATGAGGAAAATAGACCAAATTATTATTTTAAGTGGTTATTAAAAATAATTATTATTCTCTAAACATCAAATATTTTCTGTATTATTTTAATTTAATCAATACAGCAAAGATATATTAGGATATGGGTAGCATTATAAGTGCAGACTTTTTTTTCCTTTCTACTTTTCAGTAAAACTCTTATTGAAATGGTAACCAAAATCCATACATTGTGTTAAACATTTTTTATATTAAAGAAATTATGTATACATGCATATGTTTTTTAAAAAATTAACCGAATAGTAAAAAAGGCTTATAATAAAAAGCAAAAGTCTTCTGCTCTATAGCTTTTCCAGCTCCATTATTAATTTCCATTCAACAGATTTTCTCCCAGGTATTTTTTACATTCCTTAAACTTACAAAGAAGATGCTTTTACTGCCATTATTTCTATAAAAAATTTAGGTATTGTTCATTGATGACGCGATGTTAGATAATATTTAGCTTTCTAATACTAGCTATACAAGTCTTTCCATTCTACCAGTTCAGCATATTACTAACTTTAATTAATTTATTGATTATTTTTCAAACTTTTAAAGCCTTGTTTACACATTTTTCTTATTCTATTAACTCTAGAAGGCACACCTGTATTTGCAATTACTTACAAATGGACTCACTATCACCTCTACTCTTCACCTCACTTCTTCTTCTATCTCCTAAATGCAGTCATTTGTAATTACTTCTTTTAGTTGCTGAGCTTAATCATTATAAAGCAGAATGTAAAATTAAGTTACTGTGTTTTGTCTATACGTTTTTATCTTGCAACCTTGAAATCAATAAACAATTGATATTAGATTAGTATGTTTATTACTAACTGAAAGTATGTTCATCTGATAACCACATGAAGCCTGATAATATTTTCTTAATCCTAGATGGGGAAATAAAAACCAAAACAAAACAACGATTTTTTATCTCTTAAATAGAAACCTAAATACTATTAGTATAATGTTAATGGACTTACTGTTTAGACTTCCAAAAATCTGGTTCCAGGAGCCAAGACTTTAGCCAAAGCCCCTGATAATTCTGTTGCAGAAAATCTACAGACACTTTTATTAAAGTAAGTCTAGAGCTTTGCTACTGAAAGTGTGGTTCTCTTAGGGTCTGCAGATATAACACAGGGTACTCAGCTTAAATTAAAATCTTGGATAACCAATGAAGAATGTTTTAGTGTAAGTCTGTCCCATGCAATATTTAGGGCATACTTATACTAAAATACTTATTTGAAATTCAAATTTAACTAGGAGTTCTATATTTTATCTGCTAAATCTGCCAATCCTAATCCTTCAGACCAGAAGCACTAACATCAGCTAGGAATTTATTTAAAATATAGAGTCTCTAGCCCCACTTTAGATTTACTGAATCAAAATTTTCTAGTTAACAGTGTATCTAGGATACTATTAATTCAGTTTTACATGTAAAGCACTTGGAAGTCATCATTCAAAAAATATTTAAAAAACTGAGAATCAACAACTTTTATTTGTCCCTACCTCCCCCAGGAAGCTAGGGTTGCAAAAGAAATTGTGATCCCCAACTGGAGAGTCAGGTGAATTCAGAGTTATTATCAACATCTGACTACCTGGAGCCATAAACTTGAAGGAATGTATACGTGGTAAATTTGATAAATTGTTGAAGGCTGTGTGAAGCCTAGTATGAGTGCAAGGAACACCTGGGGGCTGCAGTATTAGGGTGACCTCCACACTTTTGAAGATTTTTACCTCCCAGAAGTAAACCAGGTTTCACAGTGAAGAGCCAAAGAAGTTTCCCTGTGGCTTTGTCAAGGAGAGGAGAAGAGTAACACTTTTGAAATATGCTCAAAGTATTCACCATACAGATGTCATACATTTTGTGGTAAAATAATTGACTAGAGTCTTATGTCACATGGGACAAAGGCATGTCCCCAATCCCAGATCCTTCTAGCCTTCTTGTCTCACAGGAGATGCTAAGAAACACTTATAAAATTCACAGCCCAGAAACATGAGACCATCAAAAGACTGAGATTTACTTATAAAATTATATAATATTTCCATTCCATGATACCTTATAACCATACCAGAAGGTTCCAACTTAATAACAATGGCTTCGAGCTAAACAATCTGCAGGATGCAGACTATATCTAAGGAAAAGTTCATAAGGAAACTCGAAGACAATAGGAGAGAAAACAAGAACACTAAAGAAAGCTGAAGCCTCTGGCTCTTACAGATCCAGTAAACATAAAACAGAGCCCAATTCTAAGGTATATTAATTAGCACGAAACCCCACACTAAAAGCTTATCTACTCGCATTTTTATTAACCAATACATTATGTCCTGCAATCAACAAAAAATTACAAGGCATGGCAACAGGCAAAAAATAACCACATTCTCAGGACACAAAACAAGCATTAGAATGAGATAAGATATGATGCAGATTTTGTAATTATCAGATACGGAATGTAAAAATAACTATGATTAATGTGTTAAAAACTAATAGAAAAAGTACACAACATGAAAGAACACAAAAGTAATATAAGCAAAGGCCTGGAAATTCTAGAAGGAATCAAAAGGAAATGCAAGCATTAAATAGGATATCTAGATGGACTGTATGTACATGAAGTTTTAGAAGCAGCAGTCTAGAGTATGGTTGAGCAAGTGAGTTTCACACAAACTCTGATGTACTATTTAATTTAATCTCCCTCTTGAGGCAGATGTCTATTTGACTTGTCCTAAGTGTCCTATTCACATGAGATTTTTATCTTCTGAGCCAGGAAGCCACCCCTCATTGGATATTTTTCAACTTGATTAAAAGGAAAGAATCATAGAATGTTTTGTCTGGATAATACCCAAGGAAAATTTAACCTATTATTCTCATTTTAAATACAGACACTGAAATCTAGGGTCACCTCTGTGCTTCCTATTGGTATTACCAAAACTGTGATAGGGATTTTCATGTATACGGGATGTTCCTGGTTCTATACAATAAGATAGGAAGATAAAGCTGGGCTATAGCACCAATTAAAAACTCTTTTTCATTTACAACTTGAGTTCTTTAAGCCTAACAAATTTCTAACGTACTAAAACCTAAGAGGCCAAAAGAATATTCACATCTAGAAAATGGAAGACAAACCAAATCTGGTAAATTTTCATCATCTTATACAGTTTAATCCTCCTCTCGTTTCTTATTATCATCACCAACCTGTCTTTGACAGAGTCTTTACAGCTCAAAAGCAAGTCAAAACTCGTACCAGAATTGATTGTCACAAAACCTTGTGAGTTTAAAAGCCCAGGAAACATCATTCCCAGTTTTCAGATGACAAACAGAAATTCTGAGAGCTAATATAACCTACTGCAGGTCATGTGACTACCACTAAACTTATCATCAGGGCCATTCAAATGAAATTCTCTAAATTAACGAGTGAATAAATAAATCAATGCATGAGTGTCCCGACTTCAAATGTGCTTAAATATGAACTAGAATATTTTAAAACACACCTTCAGTAACCATATCAGTTGAAGAGCTTAAGCATATATCCAGTGGAATCCAAATCTTTGTAAGTTTGAAAAAAATAAAATGATAGTGTTTGCTCTTCCTACAATGGGTTGTTTTCCTTAAAGTATTATGATAACTTCTGGTAACTGGGGAAAGTAAAAAGTTATTTGAAAGTCAAACAATTATAAGCTAAAAAAAATAAAAACAGAAAAAGTGTTTTTTGGCCATAGCCATCTATAAGGTATTGTGCAAGAAGTGTATTTTACAATGAGGCAATCTCAGGAAAAGCTACAATAAACCCAATTTTCTTTCAGGGAATTTTCACTGTTTTAAATCTCATTTCCTTTTGTTTTTTCTAAATTTTTGTAATACAGCTCAGGAGATTGGTGACAAAAACAACATAATGAATTTTCAGGCTGCATAATTTATGACTCCATACTCATAGCAACAGTTTTAACCTCCACTGGTATTTACATTTGCCCTCTATTTCCCAGATTCAAATGGTCTTTCTAAAGAGATTGGTTTCATGCAGAGACAGGATAGTAATCAGAAATTTCTGTCTTACTCACAATAAATCAGAGTGATCTCTGTCTGCATTTGTGGCCACCACTGAAACAAAATGCACCTCTGACTGAGGAATGCATGTGGGCTATTAACTGCTTAAGTTTTTATTTCCCTTAAAGATACTTTTTTGAATTAATGTTTCCAAAATAGGGTGTGTCTTCATGGCATATTAAAACAATTTAACTAACAGCTGAAGTCCTTGCCCGTTCATAAAACCATGTGTTAAATATCGTAATTATAGCAAATGTCTGTGATGCGGAAAAGGAAAGAGAAAAAATAAAAACAGAAGTATATATTTTATTGATATTTTAATAAATAAATTGCCAACCCAAACACCCTTTAAGTTCAGACTCTTTTACTGAAGCAAATCAGAATATAAAGTGTTCCTCCATCACGTTAAATAGAATAGAGCCACGTGAGGGGATTGCAGCAGAAATGCTATTGACAATAGCAGAAGATGCATAAATTACTTGAAAATTTGAGTCAGAAGAAATTGACATTCAAAAGACCCAGGCAGCCCAGACAGTCCATTATCCATTTAACCGCATAACTGCCTCAGACACAACTGCCTGATCATTGCTGGCCCAGATGCTTTAGCGAGAAAACTGTCTACAACAGCTAAGCATCTGGAAGTAGCAATTGTTATGATAAGGATGAAATCATTTATAAGGAACCTTAAAAAGACAGGAATTTTGCCTTGCCAGAGAGAACCAGTGGGCAAGATGCCAAAGCAGCACATACTACACATCAAGATATGTGGTGAGAAGCAAGTCATGCATTGTTCTGCTTAAAGTCAAAATTCAGACACACTCATAGAATTGAACACACTTGAAGATTCTTAATACCATTTAGTGAGTACAATGAGGAAATGCTGATGATGATGCTTCTATACTGTTTTTGTTATTAGAAGTTGATCTAACTCTTCTTAATTTTCATCTAAGAGTTTGTATTGTTTTGTTATTTTGATTCCTAACAGTCTAGATTTTGAACATTAAATGTTGCGGACAAAGATGTGAAAGGAAAAATTTGGCTGTGTGATGAACAGGAAGAAGAGCAATTAGAGGATATGTGTCCATTAGTCCACATTGTGACAAAATAGTTAATAAATTCTGAGATAAAATCATTCAAAGCAGCTCGCTGAAGTTCCATGAATGACAAGCAAAACAAAGGACCCTCTTTTTCAACAATTATATAGGCATAGCCATTCCAGCAGGTAGAATTAAATGCAGCTGTGTCACTATTTGAACTGTCATGTTCAGCATCATACACATAGTTTTACTTCTTAACTTACTCTGACATCTAGGATAAGGTTCTTGACTCCAGGAAAATCCATTAGGGCATCTCCAAAAGACAGACTGGGGAGTGATAGACGTGCTAAACTACCAAAGTAGTTAAAGTGAGCTTAGCCAAAGAGTAAGTGATAAAGCCATAGCCAAATTGGAAAGTAAAAATAAATGCCACAAAGATGGTGATGAATACTCATTCATTCATTTATTTATTCTTCAGATACTGATTGAGCATCCATGACCTGCCAGACTTAATGGGAATGAATAAGAATGAAGTAGACAAATCCTTTTTTCTTGAGATGATCATTATACTAGTGATTAGTGTGGGATGATTGTTGTACCACTATTTCTGGCCTCCGACTCTCTCCTACTGAACTAACTTCTATGGAGCTTAGGTTTCTCAATCAACACATAATCAAACTTTCCACATTTTATTAGTCAAATTACAGTTTGAGAACCACTGATCTATTGAGATTTGGATTGCTAAACTGACCATTTCAGTGAAACATCTTGACACATAGCTTTGCCTCTTTACTTTGTCAAATCTTTATTTTACAAATTTAAAAATTACTTTAACAAATTACATTTTATTTTTCTTGATTCAGGCTTTATTTTTCAAGCAAAATAGTTTATGTCTATAAATCTTCTTAAAGTTTTTCTTAGCTGAAACTCATTTTAAGTAACCATTCAAGAAAAGAGACAATAACTCACATAGTGTTGGTATTATATAACATCAGTGAACTTCTACAACATTTCTATTACTCCAAAAAGCTCCTTCTTGTTACCTTTCAGGTAAGCCCCATCAGCTTCCCAAGTCTGTGGCTTTAACAGCAAGGCACAGATGATGGACACAAAGGTTTTTTAATAGAAGGATTATGAAGAGGGCAACATGTAGTTTCTTATAGTTAAAAGTTAAAACTATAGAAAGAATGCCTGGATCTACCAGTCCCATGACATAACAGTTGTGTACTGCATGTTTCATTTTATGAGGTAACTACTGTTCTGATTTTTATCATAATAAATTATTTTGCCTGCTCTCATACTTCATATATGCACTTTGGTTTCTGGTTCCTTTCACTTAATATGATGTTTTTTGAGATTTATCCATGTTTCTGAGTGTTTTAGTATTTCATTCTTTATTGCAGAGTATATTCCACATTTTCTTAATCCAGTTTCCTTTTGATAGACAGTTGGTTCATTTCCAGTTGTTTTATTTTCCAGACACAAACTTTTCTTTTTCTCCAATAAATACCTAGGAATAGAATTATGGGGTAATAGGATATAGGTATGTCTAATTTTATATGATAATATCTTCAGCTATCCAAAGTGACTGTATAGTTTTACACATATACCAAATATGTTGATAGTTTCACTGTTCCATATGCTAGCCAATATTGCATATCATCAGTCTTTCTGATTTTGTTTTTGTAACTCTTCTAGTGGATTCAAAACAACGTGTAATTGAGGTTTTAATATGCATTTTCATACACATAATAATGTTAGATACCATTTTATGTGCTTGTTAGTTATTTGTATAACTTCTTTTGTAATGTGTCTGTTCAAGTCCCCTACTTTTGAGTTATTGAGTTATGTGTTGCTGATTTTTATTTCTTCTTCTGTCCTAAATACAAATATTTTGTTAGATATATATGTTCCAGTGTTTTATCTCAGTCCCTGTCCTGCTGTTTTATTTAACTAACAGTGTTTCGGGGTGAGTAAAAGGGTGTGTGTGTATGTGAATAAATTCAAATTCATCTTTTGAAAAATGTAGTGGTTTTTAAAACTAGTTGAAGGAATCTTTGTCTACCCCAAGGTGATAAAATATTTCCTCTTATGCTTTCTTACATAAACCTTAATGTTTTAATTGATGCATTTATGTCAGTGATCTTTTTGGAATTAATCTTTGTGTACAGTGTGATGTAGGAGTCAAAGTTAAGTTTTTTATGTCTCACATATTTTAATGTGTGCCAATGCTTTATCTAAATGTTGTTCAGACCTTAAAATAACTTCTACAGAATATGTTTGAGGTATTTTCTTAATGAACTTTATTTTGTAGAGAAGTTTTAGGTTCCCAGCAAAAATCAAGTAAAAAGTACAAAACTCCATACACCTACTTTCCATTCCTCACAAACACACACCCTTCTCCCATCAACATCCCATACCAGAGTAGTATATTTGTTACAATAAATGAACCTATATTGGCACATCATTATCACTCAAAGTCCATAGTTTACCATTAGAACGTATTCTTGGTGTTCCATATTCTGTGAGTTGGGACCAGTGTATAATGATGTATCCACCAATATAACATCATACAGAGTTTCACCACCCTTAAAATCCTCTCTGTTCTACTAATTCACCCTGCTCAACTCTCTAACTCCTGGTAAGCACTGGTTCTTTCACTATCTTCATAGTTTTTCATTTTACAGAACATTATATAGATGGAATCATACAGGATGTAGCCTTTTCAGATTGCCTTCTTTTACTTGGTAATACGCATTTAACTTTCCTTCATGTCTTTTAATGACATAATAGTTCATTTATTTTTAGTGCCATATAATATTGCATTATCTCAGTGTACCAGAGATTATCCAGTTACTTCAAGTTTGGTAATTGTTAATAAAGCTGTTATAAATATCCATATGCAGGTTTGAGTGGGGACATAAGTTTTCAACTGTTTTAGGTAAATACCAAAGAGTGCAATTATGGGATCATAGGGTAAGAATATGTTTACCTTTATAAGAAATCATCAAACTATTTTCCAAAGTAGCTGTATCATTTTGCATTTCTCTCAACTATTAATGAGAGTTTGTGTTGCTCCACATTCTCACCAGCATTTAGTGTTGTTAATGTTTTGGATTTTGGTCATTCTAATAGGTATGTAGTAATATTTAATTGTTGTTATAATTTGCATTTTCCTCGTGACACACTTTGAGCATCTTTTCACATGCTTATTGGATATCTATGTATCCTCTTTGGTTAGGTTTCCATTCTGGTGTTTTTCTTCACTTTTAATTAAGTTATCTATTTTCTTATTGTTGACTTTCAATGGTCTTTTTGTATGCTTTAAATAGCAGTTTTCTATCAAAGTTATTCTTCATACTTTTTCCAGTTATTTCAGAACCAATTTTTGGAAGAATATTTTACTCTCCATTGAATTACACTCATGCTTTTACGTAAAATTAATTGGCAATGTTCAATCTGGACAGTAAGGCATGAACTTTTCTCTCTCCCTCTTCCTGTTAAATACAACTATAACTCCCAGAAATAATACAACCAAAGTAGAACTGTGAAAACTGGAAGACAAAGGCAAACTTATTAGAAAGCTGTTATAAATATCCATATGCAGATTTGAGTGGGGACATAAGTTTTCAACTGTTTTAGAGAAATACCAAAGAGTGCAATTATGGGATCTGGAAGAACAATAGAGAGGTAGGGCATGTTATGACCTTATACTCAAAAGAAAGTGACATAGGCCTGGTGTTTTCTGACCACGAACGTGGCAACAAATTTTGACATGATTTCTCTCTGGAATGGAAGAGTAGTCTTACAAAATACCAAGCAAGCCAGGCAACATGTGATAAACCGATCAGACAAAAATATCACCACAGAGGCTCTGAAAATTAGTTTATCATTGGAAACAAAGCCCAGAAATGTAAGCCAAGACTTGCATGGTCAACCAACAGAAGATAATTGCCCAATAAAATAAACATTTATATGATCCAAATATCTTAATATATCCTACACACACACACACACACACACACCCCAAATATCCAGGGAAAACTTAAAAATCACTCATAATACCAAGAAGCAGAAAAATTACAACTTGGAAATAAAAGAAAATCAACTGATACCAACACTGAGATGAATCAGATATTAGAATCACTTGACAAAGATTTTAAAGCAACTATTATAAAAATAATTCAAAAACTAATTATAAATATTCTTAAAAATAAAAAATAGAAAAATTTCAGCAAATAAATAAAAGTTATAAAAAAGTGCCAAATGAAAATTATACTGAAAAATATGATAGCAGAATTTTGAAACAAATCTCACTGGATGGACTCAATAGTAAATAGTAACAAAAAATAGAATCAGTAAACTTGAGGACTGATCAATAGGCTTTACTCAATAGAAGCAACAGAGATAAAGTAGACTAAGTCAAGAAACGGTTACCACCAACACCAATGCAGGCCGAATGGGTTCCAGAGGGTTGTCTGATGACTGCTACTACCATCAGTCATTCCATACCTACTGCCCAGGGGCTCAAGAGCCTACCAACTCACCCAACCCACTGCTGCCATTCCCAACCCTCAAGAAAGCCACCTGGGCCTGGCGTAGTGACTCACGCCTATAATCCCAGCACTTTGGGAGGCCGAGGTAGGTGAATGACTTGAGGTCAGGAGTTTAAGAGCAGCCTGGCCAATATAGTGAAACCTCGTCTCTGCTAAAAATACAAAAATTAGCTGGGTGTCATGGCACAAGCCTGTAACCCCAGCTACTTGGGAGGGTGAGGCAAGAGAATTGCTTGAACCTGAGAGACGGTGGTTGCAGTGAGCTGAGATCACAGCACTGCAGTCCAGCCTGGGTGACAGAGTGAGACTCCATCTCAAAAAAAAAAAAAAAAAAGAAAAAAAAAGCAAATCCACCTGGAGTTCTATGGATTCACCTGCCTAGTCTCATGCTAGTGTATAGTGCCATAGGGCCCCAAACAGGCCCTCTTAGCCCACAGCAGCCATGACTAGGACTTGAAGACTGGCTCAGTTGGCATCCCAGACCCTAGAAAAACTTCATCACAGCCTTCATTGACAACTGCACCCTAAGTTACTGAGAAAATCACAGACATCACTGATGCTCTTTATAGCTGAAGAAT